>NC_053157.1:238693782-238709782 GCF_016835505.1 Polypterus senegalus | reverse complement strand
TAATTTTTTGTTTGAAAAATACAGCAATGTTCTCACAGGTTTCACTGGAAGTATTCTGGGGGCATTCCTTTGTGTAACCTGGTTTAACAGACGATCAATTGTTGAAAATAAGACTCTGGGATTACTAGCTTTGTTATTTATAATATTAGAGAAATAGCAGCGCCTCTCAAGGCGGACTGTGTTATTGTATTCTGTTATTTTAGCCTTCAATATCTCATAATGGATAGTTAGTTTAGTTTTCCTCAATAAAAGACTGAAGAGACCCTTTCACTGTCAAGGGTATTCCTGTGCTGGACAGTAAGATGATGATGCCAAGTTGAATCCATCCTCAGTAGGAAACACAAAAAGATTACAGAAAAGCAATTCTTTTTCTGCAGACTATGTAACATATGAGGAGCATTCAAATGGGAAATCTTGGAGTGTAACTGCAGTACAACCAGCAAACACGAGGTATGACCAAACACCCAAACCCACAATGCAACAGAGCCCCTGAACAAAGACAAGGCGATTTTGTCATCCTTCTCAGTGTCAAAGACCACGTGGTGCTCTATAAACGAATGGAGGTGATGCATTTTCCTGTCTAATCAAAGGACAAAAATAAGCACACCAGATATAATTTTGGTTGCAAGACAGTTTGCAACATCAGTTTGTTCGCTTTACCCCCAGCAATCTAAATTTGAGTGGTTTTGGGTTTCTTCCAAATTTAATCTGTGGATACACAATCAGAGAGTGGGACAGGTGCCAGTAGTGGAAACAAGAGCTTATAACCAGATAGAAACTTAAAAGCGCATTTGACAGGCCCCCCATAACATATAAATGTAAAATGCTCTTGAAAGAAGTTTTTCCTTTTTGTTAAGTGCTGGTGTGATTTTGGTGCATAGAGGTGCGCATGAGCAAGATTTTATTTTGTTTTTTTAATATAATAAAAAGGAGACTGCATGACCTTTTTTTACCCTGATCAAGAACCTTCAGAGAGTTATGTTATTCTTCCGACATCAGTATATTACCCAAGCGTACGCTATTAAAAGATTTCTTGCTATTGCAAAGAAATTTAGTCTTCATGTCAACACCCACAAAAACAATTTAAAAAACATTAAAAAGCTGGTCTGGAATGAAACAAGCAAAAGCTGCCAAAAACCTGACAGTTTAGCTATTGTTCAAGTTAGTAATGGGCCCCAAAAACACTAAAAAAAAAAAAAAAAGCAACATTTAAAAGCTGGTCTGGAATGAGTTTGAGAAATTCTTAAGAATTAAGAATTAAGGTCCTCAATCACGGAGGGCTGCAGTGGCTGCAGGTTTTTATTCCGTCTACCATCATGTACAGGTCGGGTCTTGAAACCCGAAAAGTCGATCATATCAGACCGACTTGTACGCCCGTTCAAAAATGCGACACTTAATTTTTCTTTTACATGTTCTTGCCTCCTTCAATCTCACATCAGTTTCTCAGACACATTGAATTTTGCTGCAGCACCGTAGTTGCCAATTTCTTTCCGTTCAACGTTTAATTTAAAACCAGCTTTATATTTTCTTCTGATCGGACGCTTCATCGTAGATAAGGGATGCTCTTACGTTGAAGTTGCGAGATACACGAAAAAAAAAAACGTCGCTTTGGAGTAGTTTGGGTATTACCGTGTGGTCACGTGGGCACAGAAGAGCGAGATTAGGCGCCGACGCTGATACAGCGCATTGCCGCACCCACATAAAGGCCGTGTGCTCCGTTACTCTCAGGTGGGCGTTAGCATATCGTAATCTCTTGGACCAATAGAGAGTGAGCTTTCCGCATTCGATTATACGAGCGACATTATAAAATAGTAGAAATTGTACGATAAAAATCAAGCTCTGACTTATCCACGGGAGAACTTGTCCGCGAGTACGGTAATTAGAAAGCAGTCCATGCGGATGATGAAACTTGGTATTGAACTATTTAGATTTTTAATGCTAGCATTCATCCAAGAGCAATTGCACTGTAGAGAGTGTCCCTCAAAGAGAACATATCCATGTGTTTCACGGACCAGAACAGATTTAAACTTAATGGTCCTGCCAATTCCTCTCATTCATTTCTAAACTTGTTTTTATTTTTTTAATCACCGATAGTTCATAGCAAGTACGGGAGCTGGAGAGCTGCTGCTTGGTTTATTGGTTATGTGCATCTCATTAATGAATGTCTGATAAAGATAACGGGCAACAATTAAAACTTAATGCTGCTTAAATCTAATAAGCAATTAGGATTTGTGAACGGTAACAGGCAAGAGAACTAAAATTAAGATCCAAAACATTGCTTTGCTAGTAAAAAGGTTCTAATGAAGAAATCGGTTAGAAGTGAAAACCTGCAACCATAACAGACCCCCAGGACTGTAATTGAGGACCCCTGCTTCTAGTGAAAAATTTAAAACCTGTACCTCTTTCAATACAACAGAATCCTTGTTACAAGGAACTTTGTTGTTGCACCAGTTGGTGTTATTTAATGAAATCCCAGAAACGACAAGAAAAAAAAAATATCAAGTTTGATTCGTATCCACCATGGAAAATAGATCTTTAGTTCTGACATCCCAGCTGGATCATGAAACAGAGCAAAATATATATATACACACACACTTTTAAATTAAATGAATTGCTGTTCTTGCAGCAAGAACCTGTCTTAGTGGAGAAAGATACTCCATCTCAAAGATCACTCAAAATAAAGATCTGACAGCAGGGTTACTCAGTTATGAGTGCCATTAAGATTCAGTCCACAAAAAGGGTCTTTAAGTCAAAGCCAAAATGTTTTGCTCAATGAGACACTTCATGCTGGACACCCAGGATTTTGGTCCTGTCAGCTTGTTTTAAATTTGTTTCTAGCCTAACAGTTTGTCACGGGTAGGGTCTGTAAATTTAGACACTTGTTTGCCTCCCCACCCCATTAAGTTTAGTCCCCTACTTTGTGATCCTGATGCATACAGAAAACAAATGTTTTGGGTTTAAGAGCTGCTGGGCTTGTCTGAATGCAGAGAAAATGCTATAAAACTGATAACAAATGACATGGGCTGCCACATTCATATCCCCCCATCCCACATATAGAGGCTCAGGTCTAGATTGTGCCATTTTAATGAATAGCTGCTGTGATGTCTGAACTCTGGTGGGTCCCAGAGATTAAGAGCAATGGGAGATCTGCCATCCAAAATCTGACACGAGTGCATGGAGACTTTTGCCTCGACTAGTAGGCACATTTGTGGAGAGGATACTTTCTACCAAAGTTGGTTAGAGAGAAGCTTCTTTAGTACTCACACCTAAAATTCCAAGCAAACTGATGGTCAGAGATTGTTGCATGAGGTAGTGGCCATGCATGTGGCACCATCTGTCTAGAAGATTCAGAAAGACCTGAATGCTATTTAAATAGGCACCAGTACACCACCCCCTGAAAATATACTATAGGCAATGCTGTGAACTTTAAAAATTTTTATTGCTTAGTATTAACAGAGCCCTTTGCTTTTCTGTATGTAAAGAATAGCACAGCCACACAGGAGACAGCCAGGACACCTACAACAGCACCAAGGATGGAATCTTGGAATTGGGAGTCTGCAAGGAGAAAAGACAGACATTAGGAATGAAGAAAACCTCAACACACTGCAACTCACTAGGCTAGATTCAAAAGCAGTCCTTAACATGACTTGCATTTACACTGTACAGACAAGTTACCTGCAGAGACTTCATCTTGCCGAGGAGACAAGGCCTGAGATACAGAGGACAAAGGAGAGACCTTCTCCAGAAAAAGAGGGCCAACAGAAATGGTCTCCTGCCATCCAGCTGGTGCACTCACTTCACCTGCAAAACACAATTAGTTGGTGTATCCCAGACTGGACACTACAGAAGCCTGCTGTAAAGGTCACTTACTTGCTCTCCTGCCTCTGTGTTTAGGGGCACCAGAGCCCCTCCTGAACGGAGGGGTTGGCACAGCTTGTGTCACAGCAGCTACAGACAGCATTGTTCCCATCCACTGAGCTCCACCTGAAAGCACAGCCACCAATCACAACCTGCTACCTCATCTGAACAGGTGCACCCTCATCCTCCCAGTCAGTCGCTTACTGGCTCAGTGCAGAGTCATATGAACAATCCTTATTCAAAGGATCAACATTAGCAGACGCCAAGGTCACCTTCAGATGGCAGGTAATGAAGATCTGCAAGTAGACATGCAAGAGTACTGTCAAACCTGGGAGATCCAATGAGATTCCTCCAAAGATGGATGGAAAGGACTTACTGAACTAGTAGTCAGGCCATAAAACCTGAAGGCATCCAGCTGGAACTGCATTACAGACTGGGCAACTCTGGGGGACACGAACTGGGAATTGGAGCCTGTCAGTTGGCTGTCTAAGAAACACCTGCAATACACAAGATGGACCATAGCATTGCGTTTCCAGACCAAGATCTAGTCCGACTATTCCTCACACCCACCCATTATTCCCAATGAAGGTGTAGGCTGGGGCTGATGCATTGGACCCAGGAGTGGCCACACAGCGGTCCACAAAGACACGGAGAGGCTCATGGTTAGTGCTGTCCACAGACGCTTGAAGGTTAATGAGGTCTCCTAGGAAGAAGGTGTTGGATGGACTCGGCCCACTCCAGTCACCTGCAGACAGGAATGTTACAAGGTGTTCAGATCACATTAGTGCAAATGGAAAGTAGGATTTTTAAATGTGTACACCTACTGCTCATTATAACAAGCGAGAAGCCTAGAACGTCCTCGGCCGATATTGTGGAGGTGTAGGGAACCCAAGTGGGGTTTAAAGCATTGCTGCTTACATTGTGTAGCCTGGGGAAAAAAAAGGACAATAGAAAGGTGAGCAACATGACAGGTCTTCAAATCAGGGTAGATTCTTGTAGCTTAACACGTCATAATGTGCTGTACATCGCATCCGTTTTGCACTTGGCCAAGTATATACTAATGCAAATACAGACAAGTGGACTTGGTTCCCTTACCTGTTGTATTGGCATTCAATCTGCACCACAGCTGGATTTGTTCTTACAATGGGAAGACCATCAATTGGAGAAGGATTGTAGTCCAGGGAGAAGGTGTACACGATAAGAGCTCCCAGCATCTAAAGAGCCAACAGTTTAGGGCTATTCAGCTGACAATGCTAAACTATAAGAGCAAAAACATCTAGATTGGACTCGAACAGCACAGTCAGAGACCCTTTGTAGTGAAAAGGTTTAATCAATACAAGTTGCATAAAGCAATTCCCTTTGTAACTTTTCAGTAGAAATGCCAAGCAAAATGACGCCTTTTATTGGCCAACTAAAAAGATTACAATATGCAAGCTTTCGAGGCAACTCGGGCCCCTTCAGGCAAGATGTAAATCTTTCAGGATTGTAACAAAAATAATCTGTTTAAAGGCTCCAGATATCCTTTTCTTGATCTGTAAAGATCTCCCACCAAAGGGCTGACTACTGGCCTTTCACCCAAAAGGTTACTTAACCAAATGTCCAAGCAGTACACCTCTGCCAATTTTTAGTACCGATGTTCAAACCAGTTTACTCACCATATCGATTAAAGCATATTGAAATGGTTTGGGGTGTTAAATTGTAGATTTCACACCTGAAAGCTTTAGGAATGCGGGTTTGTGAGGGAAAATGGAAAAACCTCAACTTAGGTTTAGTCAACTTAACTGAACAGAATTTAGAAGGCTTCTTCAAAGGAATAATCTGATATTTAGAATGCCCACATACAGGTCACGAGTGGGCACTGCACCACCGATAAAGGGTCTATGCACACAATGCAGGCTTAACTACTCAATTCTCCTTTCTTGCCTATGCTGTACTAAAGCCTATGAGCAATCAGTCCGCTATGAAAACGTAAAGAAAGAGAGGATCTCGTTAAAGCGTGCCTGATCAATTGCGACTTGTGCGCCAAAACGTCATACGAACATAAACCAGACCTGAGCCACATACGAGAGCTTTCAGTAGTAATCATCGAGAAACAAGATTAGGAAAAGGACAAATGCGAGAGCACTTCATCAGCTCACCTCCACGGTGCTCCCGCAGCCCTGCAGAGGCGCTTCGATCACAAAAGGCTGAGCACCGGCCGGGCTGGTGACGCCACATCCACCCATGGAAAGATCAGAAGGCTGCACCGGCTTTTGGATGCCCAACAAGTCCGGACTGATGGTGACGATCACCTCACTGTCGGTGCACTGAGCGGTTACGGTCTGCGGAGCGCCAGCTCTCGGCTCAACATAATGCATGACCGCGGGCTTCTGGTGTTTTGCGATTTGCTTCCGTCCTTTGAAACGGGGCTGAGCAAAAGCATCGCAGAAGATAAAGAGCAGCAACACCACGGCTATCTGACCCTTGTCTTTAGACCACATTTTGAAACAGCAAAGCACAGTAAAGTTTGAAGCACAGCACAGTCTTTGTATACACGAATGAAGGCGGTCGACCGCTTAATGATAATAACACGTGCGGAGAAAAAGATCACCAATCAGACACCAATCGCGTTTGAAATAATCAAGACGCATGAAATACTGAGGTTAATTACGGGAAACAGATCATAAAATTCGAATCACAAATTAAAGCATGCCAACGCGTAAGATCATCTCTGGCAGTAAACTAGCAGTTCTTATGTGGATCACGCAGCCGCCAATTGGGTTTTAAATCCCTCGGTAATTAAAACCTATTTGCTTTGCGTAAGTGAAGAATAAAGTGAACTAAATGTTAAGTGTGATGCCTTGAAGAAGTTTCACTTACGAGATTTGGGGGCGTGTTGTGCTTTGCAGACTAACACGGAAGACTAATGGAATATTGGACAAATGTAGTTAAAGTTGAATGTAGTCAAATGTTTTGTGGTAATGGGGTGCTACTAAAACGTTTTTATGTAGCTTCGATTTAATCTCACTTTGCATCAAATTCATTTGAAAACGTTTGGAGTGATGCAGACAGCTCTAAGGAACTGTTTTGGTAAAATCAAATCAGCTTTGCAAAGCGGAGACAGGACAAATATCTTTCCATTCACATTGATTTCATATCTGATTGATTAAGTGAAAAAGGTCATAAAGTAAATCACCTTGTAAAAAAAAAATAGTGGAAAGCAACCTCAGGACAGGCAGGCCCAGTTTTGGGTGGATTGGTTCAAACAATGCAGAGACGATGATAAATATTATTTTTGAGCCAAACAGTGGCAGTGCCTGTGACTGCTCCATTGTTGTCATAATCTGGAAGTGGACCTCAGATAACATAAAGAAATCTTCCTTTTTTGCCTATTTATGTAATAGTGAATCAACAGTTTTGTGGTGTAAAAGTGACCAGGAACGGCACTTGAACCTCTCAGGTTCTTTTTATACTGGTGCACAATATACGTATTCAACATTCACTGGGCACAAATAAGCTGAAATGCAAAGTAAGAATATCTCAACATCGGTCAAGGTAACCTACCTCAAGTTCAATGTCTTATCAGGGGCTGGAAGCCATTTGACTCATGAGACATCCCTAGCTGCCAGGATTCACTTTAAAATAATTTAATAGTAATATGTCTCTAACGATAGGTCTAATGCTGTAGTCACATGGCCTGGGAGGGCAGAAAATAATAAAAATCCAGGGGTTGTGATGAAAGGGAAAAAGAAACAAAATATTCAAGAGAGCAAAGGCCAAAAGAGCGTACACACTGACATTTTCCAGCTCTTTTGTAACAATTGGAGTTGATTAATGGGGTGCGGAGTAAGTGATGTCTAATTTTGTTTCCCCCGCTTTCTGTTTCAAAGTATTGAATTGCTGTGGACAACGATAAACGTACAAGACCAAAAACATCTTCATGAACAATGAAAGCTGCATGAAAGTAGCGCCAGTCATCTCAGGCAGTGTTTGTCAACCTCTGTATCGCAGCACAATGGTGTGCCATGACAGCTATCCAGTTGTGCCATCGAAATAATAGTGTAACGCACCTGGGTCTGAACCTGAGAGGGACAACATCCTCAGGTGGGCAAGACCTGTCTGAGGAGGACAGGACTACCTGGAGAAGCTGGCGTAAAAGCAGCTCTATTATCACTATGCTGCCAACACAGCTCCCCTGGCTGCTTGGGTGTGTGGTCGCCAGCGAGTGGATAGTTGGCATACAAGCTGATTCTGAGGCAGAGAGGGCCGGGCAAAGGGACAAAGTAACTGGGAGGTGCCACCAATGTGCTCACTAAGTGCTGTGAATGCTGATCTCGGAGCTGCTTTTTTACTCCCACCCGTTCGGACAGTTGAGCACAAGTATCAGAATGAGTGTGTTTGTGGTTAGCAAAATTGTGGGGTGCCTTGGGATCTTTTTGGTTACAAAAAGTGGGCCACCTAAGAAAAAAAGCTGGAAAACACGGATCTAGACAATCAGAAAGCACATGAGAATTCTTTCAGGCCTGAAGGAAAGGAGGAAAAATTAATATTCAAGGAAATGCAGACATCCTGATCTTAAAGACAGAATAAGGTTTAGCTTGGATGTGTCCTGTGGGAGTAGTACAAGACAGGGTGGGGGTGAATGATGTGTCAGGATGTGGGGGTCTGTGGATCTTACAGTGTGAGATTGTGCCAAGGTGAGATGAGACTGGCAAACCTCCATAGGACTGGGTAGACTGGCAGCAAGTGTAGAATAAAACTAGGGTGGGAATGTCTCTGTGGGTGGGCTAAATGATGAACTAATGTGTGGAAAACAGTGGAAATGGCCAAGGAGTGGGCACTCGATTAGCAGAAGTAGAATAAGATTTGGAGTCATGCTATGGATATGTTGTAAGGCAGACGGAAGTGCACGTTTATGGAAGATTATGGAGCTGGGGTGCAGACATTATGGTGTGCGCTTTGGCAAAATGGGGAACTGGGCAAGTTGGCAGAGGACTGGGAAATTTAGAGTCAGGTGTAGAATAAAATTTGGGTGGCAGGGGTACACCTGTTCTTTTAAACATCTGTAGAACAAATTAGGGAAAGAATAAAGGGGGCTGCGGATGTGGTTGTCACAGACTGAAGTTTTGCCAAACAGTAGCAAATGGAAAGCTGGCATCATATTGGACAGCATGGAGGAATGCGTTGAAAATATTATAGTCTGGATTTGTCGTATGGATCTGGTACTGAAGAGACCAAGATGCACATTGAAACTATGATGGGGACCGTAAGAGCAGGTGGAATAACAGGATAGATAGATAGATAGATAGATAGATAGATAGATAGATAGATAGATAGATAGATAGATAGATAGATAGATAGATAGATAGATAGATAGATAGATAGATAGATAGATAGATAGATAGAGATATTTTTTATTTTTAAAAACAAACTTTATTAAATAAACACAGGAATAAATACAAAAAACACAGTAAACTCAAATTCTTAAGTCTTACCAAAAAACGTACACACTTTCCTAATGATGAATATTCATTTTTAAACCATTACATATTCAAATTGTTCTTGGAGTATATATTTATCTAATCCCTCCCATTGTTTCCACCCTCCAATCCCACTTATTCTCAATTTATCAACCCAATTTATAAAGGAATGAAACACCAAAGTCAGAGCACAAATTGCAAATTATCTTCATCACATACACAAAGCACATTATTCACGCACCACATTTCCTTAAACTTTGCTAAATTATTTGTGGACTTATAAAAATTAAAATCCACTAATATCCTACTTTCACATACTTTTCTAAAAAGACAACAACATCTTCAATTCCACTCCCAGTAATCTTGTTTTTACGGTCTTCCATATTGACAGTTTTGCTTGCCCGATAATAAAATTAATTAAGTTTGTATTTTCTCTGGTGTGTTTAGTAATTTTAACCCCAAACACAAACACCGTGCCATTATACGGGACCCCCAGCCCTTCTACTATTCTTTCAATTTTACTAAAAAAGGTCTGGAGCCTCTCACAATACATAAAAGCATGAAAGACACTTTCCCTCAGACCACAAAAAGGGCAGCAATCTGAGACCCCCGGACATATAATCGATAAGAAGGAGTTCACCGCTAGTATCCCATGTACCAACCTCCACTGCAGGTCTCCCACCCTACTGGCCAATGGCGGCTTGTACAACGACCTCCATGCGGGGTTCAGTCCTAGAGGGGCTCCAAGCTTGTCTCTCCATGGTGTGTCGTGTTTGTGTCCTCAGCTGCTCCAGGTTGTTCACCTTCACACAAATCCTGTACAGCTGTTTCCCCGGCACTGTAGGTAGAGATAACGCCTCTAGAGAACTTAAGGCTAAAACATTAGTCTCACCATCCCTCAGTTCAACAGCCGGAGACACAGTAAGCGTTGGAAAAGGCGTTTTGTCAATTGGCTTCAGTTGTGATGAGAAAATTCTATGCAGGAGTGTCATGGATTCCCTGTCCATTGATGATTGTACCTGCCACAGAAACTTCTCCATTAGCGGACTGAGTGCACTCCTGTCTCCACTGCTACCACTTGTGCACTTTTCCAAGTGTAATTTTCCCAGTCAATTATGTCCTTTATTGTGGTTATTCCATGTATTATGAAATGATTAATAAAATTTTCAGAAAGTCCTGTAGCAGTGCCAACAGCAGGATTGTAGAACAGCGGTTCATCAAGGACCCAAAATGTGGAGAGGTCATCACAGTCCTTTTTTATCAACAGCAGTTGCCACGCTGCTAAAAGGCTTTTATAAAACTCTGGCACCTGTAAAGTCTTGATCTTATCCAAGTGGCACAGCAGTAAACTTTTCCCAAGTCCCATATGCCTGGCCTGTTTAAAGAAGAGTACGGCTAAGTTCATCCACTGGCTCTGCTCAACAGGATACAACAGTTTTTGAATGGTCTGAAGGCGGAAAGCAGCAATCCTGCTGGTAATGTCAATAAGTCCTTGTCCGCCTTCATCCAATGGTAAAAATAGAACGCCCTTCTGTATCCAATGGGTACCAGTCCAAAAGAAATCCATGATCGCCTTCTGTATCTGCTGAACAAGCAAAAGTGGAGGTTGTAGACAAATACACTTATGCCACAGGCTGGAGGTCACCAGGTTATTAATGACCAGCATCCGTCCTCTATAGGATAACTGAGGGAGTATCCACTTCCATTTGGCAAGCCGAGCTGTAACCTTGTCCAACAGACCCTCCCAGTTCTTTTGGATGTAGTGGTCATCTCCAAGATGGACTCCCAGGTACAGGAAGCCTCCAGTTGTCCACTGCAGACCTCCTTCCAGTCGAGGAGGACTACATCCTGTCCAGTTCCCCACCAGCACTGCACTACTTTTGTTCCAATTCACTTTAGCCGAAGACGCTTTACTGTAATTCTGTAGACCTTCTGTTAATTTGCCCAAATCCTTCTGGCATGTGATGACTACAGCAAGATCATCTGCATAAGCAGTGACTTTCACAGGGTCCATGTTGCAGTTGGGGATGGAGAGACCAGTCAGCACCTTCCTCAGGTGCACCAGGAAAGGCTCCAGCGCCAGAGCATATAACATGCCGGACAAAGAACAGCCCTGTCTGACTCCTCTTCTGACACTGAAAGGCCGCACAAGCCACCATTGACCTTTATGATACCAGAAATGTCACTATAAAGTAAGCGAATATGTTCAATAAAAGACCCCCCAAACCCAAACGCCCTCATGGCATTCCATAAAAAAGAGTGACTGACCCTGTCAAAAGCTTTTCCTGGTCAAGAAAAATAAGACCAGTCCGAAAACCAAACAGTTCTGCAGCAGCCAAAATGTCCCGAATTAAAAAATGTTATTAAAGATGGACCTGCCAGCCACGCAGTAATTCTGATCAGGATGCACCACTCTCCCTAAAACTTGGACCATCCTGTTGGCTAAGGCTTTAGAGAGAACTTTATAATCAGCGCATAAGAGAGACACAGGCCGCCAGTTCTTAATGAGACACAAGTCTCCCTTCTTCGGCAGCAGCGTGATCACAGCTCTACGGCAGCTCTGTGGTAACAAGCCGGTCTTAAAACTCCACCGGAACACTTCCAATAAGTCCAGGCCGATGACATCCCAGAACTCTTTATAAAACTCCACTGGTAACCCATCGATTCCAGGGACCTTCCCTGTTTTCAGCTGTCCCAGGGCTGTGGTGAGTTCTGCGAAGGTCACCTCTCTATTTAGTCTGCCACATCTGCATTGGGCAGCTGCGGTAAGTCCTGCAAAAAGGCCTGTTGGTCTTCACTGCCACCATCACCATCTGCAGCAAACAGAAGTTCATAAAATTCGCGGACCACCTGCCTTATTTCACTGGGCTCTTGTGTCTCTCTGCCATCGGGTGTTCTTATGCAATGTAAGATTTTACTCTGCGAGTTTTTTTTCTCTAAACCAAAAAAGTATTGAGTTGGTGCATCCATCTCAGTCAGTCGTTGAAAGCGGGCCCTCACTAAAGCCCCCTGAGCTCTGGTCTCAAGCAGGTGAGCCAACCCCAGTTTAGCAGAAGTCAGGCTCGCCTGAAGCTGCTCATTTGGACCCTTCTCTAGAAGCTGTTGAAATTCAGCTATTTTAATTTCTAAAGCTGCCATTTCTGACCGCAATACTTGGGTGACATTTCTGGTATACTCCTGACACAAGGCCCGGATGTGACTCTTCCCAACCTCCCACCACTGTTGTAAGCTGGTGAACTCCTTCTTCATAGCCTTCCAGCCTCCCCAGAAATGAACAAATAACTCTTTAAAGTTCTGATCTTTAAGGAGGAGTGTGTTAAAATGCCAGTATGGACTACGGGTCTGTAAATGTTACAAATAAGTGTACAACACACCAGACTGTGATCAGAGAATCCTGTAGGCACAATAGAGCACACCTTAAATAAACCTAACAGGTGCTTGAAACTATAAAAATGATCGAGTCTCGCCATTGAGATCGTATTTCCACTCGTCCGCCCCCAGGTGTATTGCCGACAGGCCCCATTTTTTGCCCTCCATACATCTTCCAGCCCAGAGTCCTTAATTATTTTACCTAAAGCTCGTGCTGAGCGAGGGTGCGGTTCCAGCCCATTATTTCTGTCCATTCTGGTATCAAGTGTACAATTAAAATCCCCTCCTAACACCACCACTTCCTCAGGGTCACACTTGGATAAAAGATCCCCTAACTTGTTAAAGAAGTGGAGCCTCACCTCACCCTCATTCGAGGCATACATTAATGAAAGTGACGACACTGCCATGAAATTTCACCGTTACTTTCAGGAGTCGCCCTTTCACCAGCTCCTCAGTACTGCAAACTTCTACTTGAAATCCTCCAAGAAATAAAATGGCCACTCCAGCACTAATATTTGTTCCATTACTAAAAAAATGTCCCCCTTCCAATCTCTGCTCCACTCCCACTGATTTTGCTCATCAATGTGGGTTTCTTGTAGAAAGGTGACATTCAAGTCTTTCTGTCTGATAAAATCAAACAATACGACCCTCTTATCTGGACTTCTCCCACCGTTAATATTTAGGGTTCCTATGTGTACACTTGCCATGGTAACAGAATAGATAGATGAACACACAATAAAACACAGGGACCACCACAAAGACTGTGGAGTGGATTTAACAGGGGCTTAGCCATTAGGTGGTGTTTAGATTGGACTGTTTTCTCAGTTTACTTGTTAAATTCTTTAGCCTCACGAGCTCTTTAACATCAAACATTGCTGAGGCTGCTTTGTCTCGCCGCAACCCGCGGACAGACGATAGAAAGAGGTCAATGTCAGGGAAAAATTCGGCCACATCCACCCCCTTTTTTCCGGCGGTATTCACCAAAAACTCTTTCACACTTTGAGCGCTGTAACCCCCCCTGGCTTTTAACTCTGGGGGCTCCGAGGCAGCAGACCCATCGGAGATATTACCGTCGTCGTGCTCTTCCCCGACACTCCCCGCATTTGAGACGTTATCGGCCGTCTCCGCGAAGACGGAAAATCCTCCTGACAAGGACCATAGGCGGATCCTCTCCAACGACCCCGAGCCCTGACTTAAAACAATTTTCTTTCGTGCCCGATCTTCTCTTTCTCCTTGCCTTTTCTGAGCAGGACGTTTAAATTCACTTTTTTCCTCTGTCTCGTTGCTGCCTCCCTCGTCCATATCAATGTCTCCCCACACACTTTCTGCTGCAGCCGCTGTTTGATCTACCGTTTCACTACCGCCTTCATTCGGCTCATCTCTGGGAGGCACTTGATTCTCCTGCCCTTCAGCTCTAGTAGCATTTTTATTCTTATCACCTTGCGCCTCTGCGCCATCAGCCACAATTTCGTGATCTACCACTTTCTGCCCCTCTATTTCTGTATTTGTACGGCTAGTTTTCTTGTTCCCGTGTTGTTTCTCAGGACACTGTTTAATTAAATGAGCTTCACTCCCGCACCCAAAACATTTCATTTCGTTAGAAGTGACGAAAATCACATAATCGAAACCGTCCACTCTAAACTTCATTGCCACATTTAATTCGTCATCCATTCTATTTAAAACCATAAAAACTTGTCATCTAAATGACAAGACATGTTTCAAATCAGGCGATTTACAACCTAAACGAATGTACCGAATTTTCGATACCAGACGCCCATGCCGCTCCAACTCTTTCGCTATAGTTTCATTTTTGAGAAAGGGCGGCGCATTCGAAATTGTTACTCTACGGGACGGGACGGCTAAAGGGGAAACCTGTACAAAGGAGCCATTAATAACCACCCCCTTCTCAACCACTGTGGGAACTAAATCCACAGAGCTCAAAAAAACCACGATATTCCCGCTCATTTTTGAAGCTGACTTAATATTGTCACATCCGACCACTTCACCTACCGCCAAAACCCCCGCCTCTAAAGGAACAAACTCCTCCGATATAAATTTAATCCCATGGCGGCGGCTCAGACGCTCAAGATTAGCAGCCATTGCGGCTGCCGTGGCCTAAGCCACTCAGTACAAAAACAAGTGTAGCTGTTTACACCAAAGAAAAGATAGAAATAAGAAACTAGAAAATTAGAAGAAGAAAAAAATCACCACACTCACCTCACAGCGTCCACCACCAGTTCCATTCGCTCACACTCAATACAACCACCCAGCATGCACAGCGACAGCAAAACAGGAAGGAGATAGATAGATAGATAGATAGAGCTACGTATATAGATAGATAGATAGATAGATAGATAGATAGATAGATAGATAGATAGATAGATAGATAGATAGATAGATAGATCTGCGTTTGAAATGATCTTATTAGTGATCAAAAGATTGATTTTATTGCG
Organism: Polypterus senegalus; assembly: GCF_016835505.1. Classification (NCBI taxonomy): domain Eukaryota; kingdom Metazoa; phylum Chordata; class Cladistia; order Polypteriformes; family Polypteridae; genus Polypterus; species Polypterus senegalus. The sequence continues at coordinate 238,694,643 of NC_053157.1, read as the reverse complement.
CTAAATGAAACATGGCTTAATTCAAATGGGGCGGCAGTTTTAATCGAATCTGCGCCTCCAGATTACAGTTTTACTCGTGCAGACCGCCAGGGGAAAAAGGGGGGCGGATTGGCAAACATTTACTCGAGCCGATTAAAATGTAAAGATGTTAGTTTTGGTAAATTTAAGTCCTTTGAGTATCTCGCCGTTGTTATTCATGGAGATTCTCACGTTCTCGTATTATTCGTGTATAGACCTCTTAAATATAACGCGTCTTTCCTTGAGGAATTCTCTGACTTAATGTCAATTTTAGTTACAAACTATAACACACTCTTAATAGTCGGCGACTTTAACTTTCATGTCGACAATCAGTGTGACCAAAAGGTAAAGGAATTCATGAACCTCCTGGACTCTTTTGATTTGAGGCAGCTCGTTAATCAGCCTACACATAAAGCAGGTCATACGTTAGACTTAGTGATTACTAAAGGACTTAAAGTTGATATAAAGCAGGTCACTGATATCGGTCTATCAGACCATTTCCTTCTACTATTTAATATAGAAATAAAGATAGAAAACACTCATGAGAAGCATTTTGTTAAAAAACGCTTCTTTGACTCATCAGCAGCTTTAAAGCTTACAACTATTCTAAGCAATCAGTCCGTTTATAATGCCAACTATAATACCGAGGATAATGTAAATAGTAAGGTGGAAAACTTTAATTGTAAAGTAAGAACTGCTGTTGACATAGTTGCACCTGAAAAGACAGTTAAAAAATCCTCTAGTACTGTTATTCCATGGAAGACCCAAAGAGTGTCTGATTTAAAAGAACATGTCGTAGAGCTGAGCGTAAATGGAGGAAAACTAAACTAACTATCCATTATG
>NC_053157.1:238564811-238693282 GCF_016835505.1 Polypterus senegalus | reverse complement strand
TCGCTTGGATGGAAATGGTTCCTCAGATTCCCGCATGGCATCATGGGACACGGAGTCTGTATCCTCAGCCCTGTTGGGAGCTGTGGGTGCCACCAGGAGGAGATCACCAAGAACCAGGGGGATATTATTAGAATGTTAACCCGGAAGTACTTCGCGGTCATGAGGACGGAAGCCCGAAGTATTTCCGGGACAATTGATAAAGGAAGATGTGGTGTTGACCGGAGAAGAAATATATCCAGGTCATAGACTTTAAAAGGACTGTGGGAAACCCCAGCAGACGGAGCCGGAGTTGGGTGGTAGAGAGATGGAGCTACTGGGAGTGGAGGATTGTGGATTATTCCATTGATCAATTATTGGAAGAATTGTGAAGTGTGTAGTGCTTGGTGCACTTTATTGAAGAATATTATTATTAAAATCTCCTTTGTGCTTTTACAAGTGTGCCTTGGACGTCTGTCTGGTGGGTTCAACGGGGCAACAGCGCCTCTATCTATCTATCTATCTATCTATCTATCTATCTATCTATCTATCTATCTATCTATCTATCTATCTATCTATCTATCTATCAAGTTGACTAACTGACAAAGTAAAATTTGACAGGATGCTCCATTCTGGGAACTAGATGTCGACTAAGAATCGACAATGATATGATATTTCAATGTTTAGGGGTAATCCGCCCTAAACAGAAAAAACTAAATACCACAGAATCTCAGAAATGCTTTAACATATTTAACTGAAACTTGTCTAATTCTGTTTTGTCTGTAGCATCACCAAGCCCTGTTTTATTTCTCAGTAACCATAAGTATACTGCTCAAAAGAATTAAAGGAACACTTTTTAATCAGAGTATAGCATAAAGTCAATGAAACTTATGGGATATTAATCTGGTCAGTTAAGTAGCAGAGGGGGTTGTTAATCAGTTTCAGCTGCTGTGGTGTTAATGAAATTAACAACAGATGCACTAGAGGGGCAACAATGAGATGACCCCCAAAACAGGAATGAAGGGTTTAACAGGTGGAGGCCACTGACATTTTTCCCTCCTCATCTTTTCTGACTGTTTCTTCACTAGTTTCACATTTGGCTACAGTCAGTGTCACTACTGGTAGCATGAGGCGATACCTGGACCCTACAGAGGTTGCACAGGTAGTCCAACTTCTCCAGGATGGCACATCAATACGTGTCATTGCCAGAAGGTTTGCTGTGTCTCCCTGCACAGTCTCAAGGGCATGGAGGAGATTCTAGGAGACAAGCAGTTACTCTAGGAGAGCTGGAGAGGGCCATAGAAGGTCCATAATCCATCAGCAGGACCAGTATCTGCTCCTTTGGGCAAGGAGGAACAGGATGAGCACTGCCAGAGCCCTACAAAATGACCTCCAGCAGGCCACTGGTGTGAATGTCTCTGACAAAACAATCAGAAACAGACTTCATGAGAGTTGCCTGAGGGCCCAAATGTCTACTGCGCCCTGTGCTTACTGCACAGCACCGGGGAGCTCAATTGGCATTTGCCATAGAAAACCAGAATTGGCAGGTTCACCACTGGCGTCCTGTGCTTTTCACAGATAAGAGCAGGTTCACCCTGAGTATATGAGAAAGACGTGAAAGGGTCAGGAGAAGCCGTGGAGAATATTATGCTGCCTGTAACATCGTTTAGCATGACTGGTTTGGTGGTGGGTCAGTGATGATCTTGGAGGCATATCCATGGAGCGATTCACAGACTTCTACAGGCTAGACAACGGCATCTTGACTGCCATTAGGTATCAGGATGAAATCCTTGGACCCATTGTCAGACCCTACGCTGGTGCAGTAGGTCCTGGTTTCCTCCTAATGCACGACAATGCCCAGCCTCATGTGCCAAGAGTATGCAGGCAGTACCTGGAGGATGAAGGAATTGAAACAATTGAATGGCCTTCACGATCCCCTGACTTAAACCAAATAGAACATCTGTGGGACATTATGTTTCGGTCCATTAGGCGCCGCCAGGTTGCTCCTCAGACTGTATAACAGCTCAGGGATGCCCTCATACAGATCTGGGAGGAAATGCCACAAGACACCATCCGTCGTCTCATTAGGAGCATGAACCGACATTGTGAAGCATGCATACAAGCTCGTGGGGACCACACAAGATACTGAAAAGCATTTTGAGTAGCAGAAATTAAGTTTTTGAAAAAATGGACTAACCTGCCACATCTTCATTTCACTCTGATTTTAGGGTGTCTACACAATTGAGCCCTCTGTAGGCAGAAAACTTTTATTTCCATTAAAAGACTTGACATCATTTTGTTCCTTAGACATTGCCCTGTCGTTATTTGTATAGATATCCAACTTCATATTGAGATCTGAGGTATCTAATGTGTTTCTTTAAAGTGTTCCTTTAATTTTTGTGAGCAGTGTATAGTCTAATATAATATAATATAATATATAATATAATATAATATAATATAATATAATATAATATAATATAATATAATATAATATAATGTAATATAATATAATTATTATCTTCTTCCTTCTGACAACAAGTAAAACACTCAAGTGTGTAAGACAATGAGGATATCATATACAGTCATATGAAAAAGTTTGGGACCCCCTCTTAATTCTTTAATTTTTGTTTCACATTGGCTGAGCTTTCAAAGTAGCAACTTCCTTTTAATATCTGACATGCCTTATGGAAACAGGAGTATTTCAGCAGTGACATTAAGTTTATTGGATTAACAGAAAATATGCAATATGCATCATAACAAAATTAGACAGGGGCATAAATGTGGGCACCCCAACAGAGATATGACATCAATACTTAGTGGAGCCTCCAAGCAAGACCAAGGAACTGGTAGTGGATTTTAGGAGGCCCAAGCCCCTCCTGGACCCCGTGATCATCAGAGGTGACTGTGCAGAGGGTGCTGACCTATAAATACTTGGGAGTGCAGCTGGATGATAAATTGGACTGGACTGCCAATACTGATATTCTGTGTAAGAAAGGTCAGAGCCGACTATACTTCCTTAGAAGGTTGGCGTCCTTCAACATCTGAAATAAGATGCTGCAGATGTTCTACCAGACGGTTGTGGTGAGCGCCCTCTTCTACGCAGTGGTGTGCTGGGGAGGCAGCATAAAGATGAAGGACGCCTCACACCTGGACAGACTTGTTAGGAAGGCAGGCTCTATTGTAGGAATGAAGCTGGACAGGTTGACATGTGTAGTAGAGCGACGGGCGCTAAGCAGGATCCTGTCAATCATGGAAAATCCACTGAATCCACTGAACAGGATCATCTCCAGACAGAGGAGCAGCTTCAGTGACAGACTGAGGAGACCCCACACTATGCGACTCTTCACACCTGCTGTCTTGTCTGAAGTCTTTGTCCACATAACTGGTTATAAAGCAGCTTTATTTTGCAGAGTCACAGTGAGAAGAGATTCAGAAAAGCAGACAATCAATATACATGACAGCGTCAGGGCTCTTCTGAACGCCGTCTGTTGGGTGGGGCAAGTTTATATACCCCTAGAATGCGTGATTTAATATCATTATGAAATATAACAGTCAACACGTTTATTATACACAATCCTTGAGCCCCTTCAACGCCCCTTGTGCAACTTGATTTCTTGGCCCCGTTTGTTATGGCGTTCAGATGTAAGTTAAGGGACAACGTGATAAGGGAGACTCAGGTGTGGAATGCTCAGACATTAAGTCCTTCAGACAAATAATTTTCTGTTTTGCTCAGCAAAGCATGCTTTTACATAGTGTATGGTGTGGACTTGACCCGGACACAGATAGGCGGACATGTTGTACTTCACCACCACACGTGTTTTATTTACAGTTATTTACAAATATTTAGTCACTCAGACCCAGTTCAAATAAGTGCACAAACCCCAATACTCAGTCCTGGCCTCACAATGCCTTTCTTCGGGCCACCTCCACACCTCTCTGGTGCCTTGTCCTGCTTCCACCCGACTGCAGCCTTGATTGAAGGAAGACGGCCCCTTTTATATACTCCCGGACGAGCTCCAGGTGGTTCCCAGCATTCCCCTCTTGGCCACGCCACAGCGTGACAGAAATGCCGGCTGTTCTCCCGGCTGCTCCCTAGGTGTTCTCCTAAATCTTACCCCCAAGCACTTCCTGGTGTGCCGGAAGTGTTGAGGTCACAAGTCCCCAAGGCATTGGGGCGCCTCCTGGCGGTGACCACGGGCCTCTATAGGGTGGGGCTTCCATGCCTTGAACCCGTGGCCCCCAAAGCAACAAGGAAGGCGGCCCCCACGTGATCCCAGATGGGCACACGCCCACTTCCGGTCCTCCAAGGCGTCCCGGCCGGGTCGTCGCCCCTGGCATCTGCGACAATGGTTTTGTAAAGGTTACTTCTCAGACATGAATTAGTAAAAGGGAACGAAGAGAACATTCATCTTCCACAGTTCCACCCTGGTGTTGTAAACGCTAACATTATTCAAAGTTATTGTCTCTTTTTACATGCATTTTTATTACTCTTTAATTTAATATTGTTTTTCTTTTTTGTATCAGTATACTGCTGCTGGATTATGTGAATATCCTCTTGATTAATAAAGTATCTATCTATCTATCTATCTATCTATCTATCTATCTATCTATCTATCTATCTATCTATCTATCTATCTATCTATCTATCTATCTATCTTTTACCTCTCGATGCTGTCCTCCTATAGCCTGTGATGAGTGTCTGGATGATGGATGGAGGTATTTCTGACCATTCTTCATACAATCTCTCCAGTTCACTTCAATTTGATGGCTGCCAAGCATGGACAGCCTGCTTCAAATCATCCCATAGATTGTCGATGATCTTCAAGTCAGGGGACTGTGATGGCCATTCTAAAACATTGTACTTCTCTCTATGTATGAATGCCTTTGTAGATTTCAAACTGTGTTTTGGATCATTGTCTTGTTGGAATATCCATCCCCTGCGTAACTTCAACTTTGTGACTGACGCTTTATCCTGAAGAATTTTTTTAAATTGTTTTGAATTCATCCGACCCTCAACTCTAAAAAGGGCCCCAGTCCCTGAACTAGTCACACAGCTCGACAAAAAGATGGAACCTCCACCAAATTTGACAGGAGGTAGCAGGTGTTTTTCTTGGAATGTGTTGTTCTTCATCCACCATGCATAGCATTATTTGTTCCGATCAGATAACTCCATTTTTGTCTCATCAGTCCAAAGCACTTTGTTCCAAAATGAATCTGGTTTGTCTAATTGAGCATTTGCATACAACAAGTGACTCTGTTTGTGGTGCGAGTGCAGAAAGGGATTCTTTCTCATCACCCTGCCATACAGATGTTCTTTGTGCAAATTGTGCTGAGTTGTAGAACGATGTACAGACACACCATTTGCAGCGAGATGTTCTTGCAGGTCTTTGGAGGTGATCTGTGGGTTGTCTGTAACCATTCTCATAATCCTCTGCATATGCCACTCGTGTATTTGTCTTGGCCTGCCAGACCTGCTAGGTTGGGTTAACAGCAACTGTGCCTGTGGCCTTCCATTTCCTGATTCCATTCCTTACACTTGAAACTGACAGTTTAAACCTCTGAGATGGCTTTTTGTAGCCTTCCCCTAAAACAGGAGACTGAACAATCTTTGTTTTCAGATCTTTGGAGAGTGGCATTTAGGATCCCATGCTGTCTTTCACTCTTCAGAGAAGAGTCAAAGAATTAAAAAAAAAAAACATTAATAAGACCTACTGAGATGATTAAAGGATCACCCCCTAATGCTAATGTCATTTTGTTGACCCCCCTTTTGCTTTAATGCCCACACTGAGTCTGTTGAATCTTCTCTATCAGCTTTACACACCTAGATTGAGCCCACTCGATATTTGCCCCAACTCTTCTTTACAGTTGAACTGTTCAAGTTCACTCACATTAGATGGTGAGCGTTGGTGGTCTGCTATCTTCAGATCTTTCCACAGGTTTTCAGTGTGATTTAGGTGCTCTTATGCGTTCCTAAGATACGACGCAAACTCCAAGGTGATCGAGCTTTTTCAGTTGCAGCTCCAAAACTTGGAAACGATTTGCCGTAGCACTTTAAGGCAGGCTGTGTCACTCGCTGTCTTTAAATCTTATTTAAAACCGCACTTTTTACCCCCTGGCCTTTAACCCAGTATGATATGTGACTGTCTGTGTACTTTTTATTATGAATCTCCTCAGCTCTTATGTATTTATGTGTTTCTGTTTCTTTTACCCTTTGGTTATTGTTTGTCTGATATGTTGGGCTTTTATTGTACAGCACTTTGGTCAGCCTTGATGTTGTGTTTAAAGTGCTTTATAAATAACTAAATACATAAATAAAGTAAACCTTTCTAGCTGGGCCGGCTCAAGACAGACATATATGAGGGGGCTGACAGAAATGTGAAGGGGGCACATGGTGGCGACGGAGGCGGTAAAGGGGTGGGGTGGTGGTGGTGGTGGTGGGGTGCTCTGGATAACTGTTTTCGTCATGTCATTGGATTGCACTTTGTCAGGCCTCTACCCTAAGACCTGTCCAACTTGGGTGTCCCACCTGAAGGCTAAGATTCTGCTGGTGTGGCTCTTAGGGTCACCGAGGCATGAAAACCCCCTGACCACAATAAGGTGGCAATCCCTAAGGAGGAAAACTGAAAAATAAAATAACAAAAAAATAAAATAAAATTTTCCTCATCAGATTAAAACAACTAAAAACATGACATTTATCTTAATTGGATGGCCTAAATCAAATATATTCGAACCCAACAAAAACACTTCTCACTATTGCCAATATTAGCAAAACTAAAAAGGGTAGTCCAGTGCTGCACTAAACCTCAGAAGCACTGCACAGATCAACTGACTGAGACTGTAGAATAGCATTTGCTGATTTCAAGACACCAAGCACCCGCACTGGGAACTTTCCAATCTCAGACAAGTGATGCCTCTTAATTTGGCATAGCAGGCCTGATGCCTCGGTACACAGGTCAACTGTATCATCACCATCCTCTGTCATCTCAGATAGGATACTAAGGATTTCTTCTTGATTGTCTACAGTGCACCTTGTCACCTCATAGTGGCTTGTCCATCTGATCTCAAGCAGCTTTTTTAGACAAGGTGCATCATGTTTATTGAGCACATAGTGGTGGTGAACAAAGTTGTAGACTGAACTAGATAGGCTAAAAAATCTTTTTCACACGGCTCACTCTGCATGTCCTGCTCAAGCACTAAGTGGAGTTGGTGGTTGTAGCAGTGGATGTATGGGACATATCTGTCAAGTCTCTTTTGGAGCAGAGCTTGTACCCCACCTCTAACCCCACTCATCACAGAAGCCCCATCATAACACTGTGATGCTGGCTACAGTGCTGACAGTATACTGAGCCAAAGGTGGAACAGGATCTCAGAGGTGATGTACTCTGCGTCAAGTTGTTGCAAGTCAAGTAACCCAATGAGATGCTCCTCTGGCATGGAATTTCTGACAAACCGTATTATCACAGACACATTTTCCAAATTGCACCTATCCCTGGTCCCATCACTTTTGAGGCAAAACCCTGCAGAATCAGCACTTTCATATTTTTTCCTGACCTCTCCAAGAACCATGTCAGCCAGTGTTTGGATAATTTCATTTTGGATATTCTTAGAAGTGTATTTTGCATTTTTTTGGGATACCCATAGGAATGCTTGCTAGCTTCTCAACCTTCTCTAAGGTATATTCCATCAGTTTTAGAAAACTACCTGAAGCAATGTCATCATCATTACCTGCATCATGTCTCAAGGTTTCTGCAGTCCCACGGACCCACAACTCATTTACACAGAGAAACCTTATAGCACTACCAATAGTCTTGACATAGAAATGTTTTTTTTTTTCAAGTTGTGTTTTACCCTCCAACATTGAATCCACAGTCCTCCCCCCTGGCCTCTCTGCTTTTATGCTCAGTCCAGATGGTTGAAGCATGCACATGGTTGTGGCTGGACACATGCCTCTGTAGCTCCTTATCTCGATCAAGTGTTGCTTTCCTGTTGTTAAAACCAGTTAAGGTAAAAACTACATAGTTGTTGTTAATTATCTCATGAGTCGCTATGATTTTGACAGATCTGCTGCTTCCTCAAAGCTACCTGCTGTTACGCAGCTCATTTTGCTCTGCCCCGCCTACTGAGAAACCTGACACCGGGTCATTTGCATACTAACAGTGATTGGATGTTTAGCTGGGGGGAGGGTGAGTGGGGGATCTCTGCCAAGTGCTGTGAGAGCTGCAGACAAACAGAGCACAGAGGGAAAGAGCAAACAAGAGGTGAAACCTGTCATCTCATTTGTGTCTTTTCCAGTGGATTTTTCAGCTACTGTAGTAAATCTTGTCCATATTAAGTTTGTGGGTAATCTATTATTTTCTTTCTGAATTTCTGAAAGTTTGATTTAAGGGGGCAGGACATTTGTTTAAGGGGGCATTGCCCCCTCTTGCCCCAGCGTAGAGCCGGCCCCGATCGACTATAAATAAATCTGAATCAATGGGACTCTCAAAAGCAGCAATAGGAGTGTTGGCTGAGGCTCTGAGCCACTGGGAGTTCCTATTGCACTCACTTGGACTGAAGAGACCGCAATCTGTTCAAACCTCCCTTCAAACTAGTATGAAGTAGCCCTTTGCTGTTCCATGACTTACTAGGCAGACCTGATTACTGCTACCTGAAAACAGTGTACACTTTTGTAGTTTAAGTGGAATGTGGCATCACCATTTGAGATTTTACACTTAATTTGCAGGCACCTTTTTCTCAAACGCCAGTTCAGGTTTCATAAGATTGCTAAAATTGGTCTTCCATTGAAATGCTGCCTCTGAATCTTCTAGAGAGAAGACTGCATGCAGAGTCGATATCACTGATCAAGACTTCGACAGCCCAGAGACTTCTGGATCTTAATTCATTTACCACTATGGTCAGTGAGAAAAATGACCATAACTCTACCTGTGTATCAGTTATGGACCAAAAGGCTTGGCTTATGAACCCAAGAAGCCCAAGTCAACTGCATGCTTTATAACCCAACTCCAGTATTAGTTCTGTCCCTTCTGCTTCACTATTTGTCTGCTTGGACTTTTGCTCTTTAGTACCAACCTTACTGTACAGGATGGCCGTTAACAAAAAACTGAAGAGACCCTTTCACTGTCAAGGGTGTTCCTGTGCTGGACAGTAAGATGATGGTGCCAAGTTGAATCCAACCTCAGTAGGAAACACAAAAAGATTACAGAAAAGCAATTCTTTCTTCCAGCAGACTATGTAACATATGAGGAGCATTCAGATGGGAAATCTTGGAGTGTAACTGCAGTACAACCAGCAAACACGAGGTATGACCAAACACCCAAACCCACAATGCAACAGAGCCCCTGAACAAAGACAAGGCAATTTTGTCCTCCTTCTCAGTGTCAAATACCACGTGGTGGTCTCTAAACAAATGGAGGTGATGCATTTTCCTGTCTAATCAAAGGACAAAAATAAGCACACCAGATATAATTTTGGTTGCAAGACAGTCTGCAACATCAGTTTGTTCGCTTTACCCCCAGCAATCTAAATTTAAGTGGTTTTGGGTTTCTTCCAAATTTAATCTGTGGATACACAATCAGAGAGTGGGACAGGTGCCAGTAGTGGAAACAAGCGCTTATAACCAGATAGAAACTTAAAAGCGCATTTGACCCCCCCCCCTTAACATATAAATGTAAAATGCTCTTAAAAGAAGTGTTTCCTTTTTGTTAAGTGCTGGCGTGATTTTGGTGCATAGAGGTGCGCATGAGCAAGATTTTATTTTCTTTTTTAATATAATAAAAAGGAGACTGCATGACCGTTTTTTTTTTTTTTACCCTAATCAAGAAGCTTCAGAGAGTTTGGTTATTCTAAACGCTAGGATTAATAATCTACTGTCTGATCTATTTGTTTTTAAAATACGGGTTTTTTTTTTATCAGCATATATTCTCATATTCTTATATTATTATTACTTACTTATTACTTATCATTACTTAGTATTACTAGGGCGCTAAATGTTTATGTTTTATTGTGCTTAGTTACGTTTTCCTCCTCTTTTTTCTTTTCTAATTATTTCATGTGTACCCTAAATGAGACTGTTCAATATCATACCCTTGGTTTGCTGTTATTGCTATTACTGCATTAAGACTTGTTATGCTTGTTTTGGACACATCTTTAACACCATCACCTGGGTTTATTATCTGGGGATATCATCTTAATGCACTAAAATTGATGAAGATTATATGTATATGTGTATGTGTATGTATATGTGTATATATATATATATATATATATATATATATATATATATATATATATATATATATATGTATATATATATATATGTATATATATATATATATATATATATATATATATATATATATATTAAGTGCAAAATTCTTTTCTTTTTTTTTTCTTTTCCTCTTTTAAAGACTATATTGGTAACAGATATCTCTATCTTTTAACCTTAAAGCCACTGCATGGGGGCTTGATGTGCTTTGGACGTGCTCTGTCTCTGGGTATGTCAGAGGACTGGGACTGCATGAAGTGGGTTTTAGCCTCACCTGGGGAGGCAAAAAGGGAGGGTGGGGGTTAAGGGGAAGAGAAAGAGAGCAGGCTTGATCTATATCTAATCTATCATCTCAATCTTTATAATTATAACTATCAACGTAATAATAAGCTGCATGGCAACAACTCTTGGGGGAATAGGAAATTAAGACCTAAACTATTTCACTTCCAGTTAAGACTATAATATGACACCAAAAACTCAGAATCAGTGTCTCCATGATGGGACAGTTAACTTCGTAAGCTGGAATGTTAAAGGCCTGAATCACGAATTAAAGAGAAAGAAAGTACTTTCTCACCTAACAGGTCTAAATGCTAAAATAGTATTTTTACAGGAAACCCACTTACTAAGTAAGGATCAGTTCCGCTGCAAAAGACTGGACTGGCCAAATGTTCCATTCTAGTTTTACAAAGAAAACTAGAGGGGTGGGAATTCTCATACATAGAACAGTACCATTTGTAGCATCAGATGTAGTATTGGATCCTGAAGGGAGATATGTGATGGTCATGGGAGACTTATCTAACTGTAAAATGATTTTGATAAATGTTTATGCACCTAATGTTGATGATAAGGAATTTATACAAAATTTATTTGCATCCATTCCCAATCTGAACACTCATAAACTTATAATGGCTGGGGACTTTAATTGTGTTCTAAATCCACTTTTAGATAAGACTTCCTCCACAGGGGAACGCAACTAACACCGCAAAGATAATTACAAAGTTTATAACTGATCACAACTTATCAGATCCCTGGAGGTTTTAAACCCAAATTCAAGAACATATTCTTTCTACTCACCAGTACATCATTGCTACTCAAGGATTGATTACTTCTTTATAGATAATAACTTCTTGCCTAAGATTAAATCTTGTAAATACGATGCTATTGTTATTTCAGACCATGCTCCGATGATCTTGGAGCTGAAATTACTAAGCCCCATACACTCACCCCGCAGATGGCGCCTCAATCCGCTTCTATTAGCTGACGAGAATTGTACTGAATTTATATCCAAACAAATTGAATTCTTTCTAGAGACAAATACATCCCCTGAGATCTCTGCAGGAATACTCTGGGAAACTCTTAAGGCCTTCTTAAGAGGACAGATTATCTCATATCTTTCCCACAGAAATAAATCCAGAGCGAAGAAAGTAGCAGAGATAAAAAGCGAAATTACTAAAATAGATGAAGAACATGCCAGACTACCAAGCGAGACTCTACATAAGAGGAGGCAGGCTCTACATTCAGAATTAAACCTCTTGACAACTAAAGAAACCGAACAACTAATTTACAAATCCAGACATCATTATTATGAACATGGAGAGAAAGCTAATAAGCTTTTAGCGCAACAAATTCACAAGCAAGATGTACGCAACGCAATCTCGTAATTACTAACACTAATGGAGATAAAATCATCGAACACAAAAATATAATGTACACTTTTAGAGACTACTATAAATCCCTATATACTACTGAGTTTAAAGAAGACAATATACAATCTAATGCATTTCTGGATAAATTACAGATACCACAAATTGACGCTATTAGTGTGGAGGAGCTCGATAAACCTCTGTCATTATCAGAATTACTGGATGCTATAAAGTCACTCCAAGGTGGAAAAGCAGCAGGCCCTGACGGCTACCCTGCAGAGTTTTACAAGAAATTCTCCGCTCAGCTAGCTCCCCTCCTATTAGCAACATTTACAGAAGCCAGAGATAACCAATCTCTTCCACAAACCTTTCGCCAAGCACTAATCACTGTCTTCCAAAACAAAATAAGGACTTATTACAATGTGCATCATACAGACCAATTTCACTTCTGAATAACGACGTTAAAATACTCTCTAAAATCATAGCTAGAAGGATGGAGAAAGTGCTCCCTCAGTAATATCACAAGACCAAACTGGATTTATTAGGGGCCGACACTTATCTTCAAATCTTCGACGCCTGTTTAATGTAATATACTCACCAACTAAATCAAACACCCCAGAAATATTATTATCATTGGATGCAGAAAAGCATTCGACATGATTGAATGGAAATACCTTTTACTATTTTGGAGAAGTTTGGGTTTGGCCCAACATTTGTGCATGGATTAAATTACTGTATACTAACCCAGAAGCTTCAGTTTGCATCAATAACATTTGCTCAGACTACTTTAAACTAGAACGTGGCACAAGACAAGGATGCCCTTTGTCACCACTGCTGTTTGCAATTGCCATTGAACCACTGGCAATACATTGTCGAAATACTGATCAGATAAAGGGGATTAGCAGAGAAGGACTGGAACAGAAAATCTCATTATATGCAGATGACATGGTACTGTATATATCGGACCCAGAAAATTCTGTGCCTGCAGTCTTAGCAGCACTCACAGAATTTCAAAAGCTCTCTGGTCTCAGAATTAATCTGAATAAAAGTGTACTCTTTCCGTGAATTCGCAAGCATATAATATTAGATTAGACACCCTTCCTTTTATCATTGCAGAACAGTTTAAATACCTCGGGTAAACATCACAAGTAAACATAAAGCTCTTTATCAACAAAATTTCGTCGTCTGCATGGAAAAAATTAAACAAGACTTGCATAGATGGTCAACCCTTCATCTCACACTAGCTGGAAGAATTAACACTGTTAAGATGAATATTCTTCCTAAGCTCCTTTTTATTTCAAAACATACCAATATACATTAATAAATCGTTTTTAAGCAATTAGATTCAACAATAACCTCATTTATTTGGAATTCTAAACATCCACGCATCAAAAGAGCGACCCTACAAAGACAAAAGGCAGAAGGCGGCATGGCTCTACCTAACTTCCAGTTTTATTACTGGGCGCAAATATACAGTCGATAAGAACCTGGACACAAATAGAAGAACATACACAGGCATGGACCGCAATAGAAGTAAAATCCTGCAGTACTTCTTTGTATTCCTTGCTTTGTGCTCCAATAAACACACGCTATCGGCAATACACTAATAACCCAATTGTGCTCCACTCACTTAGAATCTGGAACCAATGTAGAAAGCATTTTAAGACGGAGAAGCTTCTTTCTGTGGCACCCTGCAAAAGAACCACCTCTTTCAACCCTCACAAACATATGCAGTTTTAATATCTGGAAAAATTTGGAATTAACTTGCTTAGAGATCTTTATATAGACAACGTCTTTGCATCCTATGAACAATTACATTCCAAATTTAACATTCCAGCTACAAATTTCTTTCACTATCTTCAAATCAGGAACTTTGTTAAACAGAACCTTCCAGATTTTCCTCATCTTGCACCCTCATCCACGCTGGAAAAATTATTGCTCAATTTCAAGGAGTTAGACTCCATCTCTACAATATATAAAATCCTTTTACAATCCCTTCCTTTCAAAGATCCAAGAGGACACTGGGAAAATGACCTCTCAATTAATATATCAGAAAAGGAGTGGAAAGTAGCAATGCAGAGAATTCACTCAAGCTCCATATGCAAAGCATACAATTATACAGCTCAAAATTATATATCGAGCACATCTGTCTCGACTAAAACTCTCCAAAATGTTTCCAGGGCATGATCCAACCTGTGAACGCTGCAAAAGCCCAGCCTCACTAGGTCACATGTTCTGGGCCTGCACCAAATTAACATTATTCTGGACAAAAATTTTTAATTACCTCTCAGACAGTCTTGGACTCACAATCCCTCCTAACCCATTAACAGCTGTGTTTGGGGTTCTTCCAGAGGGTCTTAAAGTGGAGAAAGACAAACAAATTGTGATTGCATTCACTACACTGTTGGCACGCAGACTTATTCTGATAAACTGGAAGAACCCAAACTCTCCTCTTTTAAGTCAGTGGGAAACTGATGTGTTATATTATTTAAAATTGGAAAAATCAAATACTCAGTTAGAGGATCTGTGCAGACTTTTTTCAAAACATGGCAGGATCTAATCAGTAATATTTTGAAATGTTTATAAAGCACAGAGAATTTGTTGATTTAGGTATTTTTAAAAGCCTTAAATTTTACACCGTTTGGCTTGCTCTCTCTCTCAAGGGTGGGGATCGATCTGTTCTTAGCATAATTCTTTTTTTTTTTGTAAAAATGTGATTGCTATGTATTGATTGTAATAAAATTAATAAAATAAAAAAAAAAAAAAAAAAGAGTTTGGTTATTCTTCCGACATCAGTATATTACCCAAGTGTACGCTGTTAAAACATTTCTTACTATTGCAATGACATTTAGTCTTCATGTCAACACCCACAAAAACAATTAAAAAAACATTAAAAAGCTGGTCTGGAATGAAACAAGCAAAAGCTGCCAAGAACCGGACAGATTAGCTATTGTTCAAGTTAGTAATGGCCCAAAAACACTTAAAAAAAAAAAACACACATTTAAAAGCTCGTCTGGAATGAGTTTGAGAAATTCTTAAGACGGGGTCCTCAATCACGGAGGGCTGCAGTGGCTGCAGGTTTTTATTCCGTCTACCATCGTGTACAGGTCGGGACTTGAAACCCAAAAAGTCGATCATATCAGACCGACTTGTACGCCCGTTCAAAAATGCGACACTTAATTTTTCTTTTACATGTTCTTGCCTCCTTCAATCTCACATCAGTTTCTCAGACACATTGAATTTTGTTGCAGCAGCGTAGTTGCCAATTTCTTTCCGTACTTCAACGTTTAATTTAAAACCAGCTTTATATTTTCTTCTGATCGGACGCTTCATCGTAGATAAGGGATGCTCTTACATTGAAGGTGCGAGATACACAAAAAAAAAAAAAAAATAAAGTGCAAACGTCGCTTTGGAGTAGTTTGGGTATTACCGTGTGGTCACGTGGGCACAGAAGAGCGAGATTAGGCGCTGACGCTGATACAGCGCATTGCGAAACCCACATAAAGGCCGTGTGCTCCGTTACTCTCAGGTGGGCGTTAGCATATCGTAATCTCTTGGACCAATAGAGAGTGAGCTTTCCGCATTCGATTATGCGAGCGACATTATAAAATAGTAGAAATTGTACGATAAAAATCAAGCTCTGACTTATCCACGGGAGAACTTGTCCGCGAGTACGGTACTTAGTAAGCAGTCCATGCGGATGATGAAACTTGGTATTGAACTATTTAGCTTTTTAATGCTTGCATTCTTCTAAGAGCAATTGTAATTGCACTGTAGAGAGTGTCCTTCTTAGAGAACATATCCATGTGTTTTACGGACCAGAACAGATTTAAAGTTAATGGTTCTGCCAATTCCTCTCATTCATTTATTTATTTTTTTTTTAATCACCGATAGTTCATGGCAAGTACGTGAGCCGGAGAGCTGCTGCATGGTTTATTGGTTATCTGCATCTCATTAATGAATGTCTGATAAAGATAACGGACAACAATTAAAACTTAATGCTGCTGCTTAAATCTAATAAGCAATTAGGATTTGTGAACGGTAACAGGCAAGGGAACTAAAATTAAGATCCAAAACATTGCTTTGCTAGTAAAAAGGTTCTAATGAAGAAAAATCGGTTAGAAGTGAAAACCTGCAACCATAACAGACCCCCAGGACTGTAATTGAGGACCCCTGATCTACAATAACTAAAATTTGTCTTTGATGAATAAAAGGCACCAACATTCATCAGCAGCAAGGACCAAGTTCTAATTTGGACCCTGGTTGGAATGAAAGCCTTTAGCAAATTCAGCCCTCCAGGACCGCAATTGAGGACCCCTGCTTTAAGTCATAAATTCAAAACCTGTACCTCTTACAATAAAACAGAATCGTTGTTACAAGGAACCTATACTTTGTTGTTGCACCAGTTGGTGTTATTTAATGAAATCCCAGAAACTAGAAGAGAAAAATATCAAGTTTGATTCGTATCCACAACGGAGAATAGATCTTTAGTTCTGACATCCCAGCTGGATCATGAAACAGAGCAAATATATATATATATATATATATATACACACACACACACACACACACACACAAAAAAAACCCTTGTAAATTAAATTGCTGTTCTTCCAGCAAGAACTTGTCTTAGTGGAGAAAGATACTCCATCTAAAAGATCACTCAAAATAAAAGATCTGACAGCAGGGTTACTCAGCTATGAGTGCCATTAAGATTCAGTCCAAAAAAAGGGTCTTTAAATCAAAGCCAAAATGTTTTGCTCAATGAGACACTTCATGCTGGATACCCAGGATTTTGGTCCTGTCAGCTTGTTTTAAATTTGTTTCTAGCCTAACAGTTTGTCACGGGTAGGGTCTGTAAATTTAGACACTTGTTTGCCTCCCCACCCCAATAAGTTTAGTCCCCTACTTTGTGATCCTGATGCATATAGAAAACAAATGTTTTGGGTTAAAGAGCTGCTGGGCTTGTCTGAATGCAGAGAAAAGCTATAAAATGATCACAAATGACAGGTGGCATGGGCTGCCACATTCATAGCCCCCCCCCAACACATTTTGAGGCTCAGGTCTAGATTGTGCCATTTTAATGAATAGCTGCTGTAATGTCTGAACTCTGGTGGGTACCAGAGATTAAGAGCAATGGGAGATCTGCCATCCAAAATCTGACACAAGTGCATGGAGACTTTTGCCTCGACTAGTAGGCACATTTGTGGAGAGGACACTTTCTACCAAAGTTGGTTAGAGAGCAGCGTCTTTAGTACGCACACCTAAAATCCTAAGCAAATTGATGGTCAGAGATTGTTCCATGAGGTAGTTGCCATGCATGTGGCACCATCTGTCTAGAAGATTCAGAAAGACCAGAATGCTATTTAAATAGGCACCGGTACACCACCCCCTGAAAATATACTATAGGCAATGCTGTGAACTTTAAAAATTTTTATTGCTTAGTATTAACAAAGCCCTTTGCTTTTCTGTAAGCAAAGAATAGCACAGCCACACAGGAGACAGCCAGGACACCTACAACAGCACCAAGGATGGAATCTTGGAATTTGGGAGTCTGCAAGGAGAAAAGACGGACATTAGGAATGAAGAACACCTCAACACACTGCAACTCACTAGGCTAGATTCAAAAGCAGTCCTTAACATGGCTTGCATTTACACTGTTCAGACAAGTTACCTGCAGAGACTTCATCTTGCCGAGGAGACAAGGCCTGAGATACAGAGGACAAAGGAGAGACCTTCTCCAGAAAAAGAGGGCCAACAGAAATGGTCTCCTGCCATCCAGCTGGTGCACTCACTTCACCTGCAAAACACAATTAGTTGGTGTATCCCAGACTGGACACTACAGAAGCCTGCTGTAAAGGTCACTTACTTGCTCTCCTGCGTCTGTGTTTAGGGGCACCAGAGCCCCTCCTGAAGGGAGGGGGGTTGGCACAGCTTGTGTCACAGCAGCTACAGACAGCATTGTTCCCATCCACTGAGCTCCACCTGAAAGCACAGCCACCAATCACAACCTGCTACCTCATCTGAACAGGTGCACCCTCATCCTCCCAGTCAGTCGCTTACTGGCTCAGTGCAGAGTCATATGAACAATCCTTATTCAAAGGATCAACATTAGCAGACGCCAAGGTCACCTTCAGATGGCAGGTAATGAAGATCTGCAAGTAGACATGCAAGAGTACTGTCAAACCTGGGAGATCCAATGGGATTCCTCCAAAGATGGGAGGAAAGGACTTACTGAACTAGTAGTCAGGCCATAAAACCTGAAGGCATCCAGCTGGAACTGCATTACAGACTGGGCAACTCTGGGGGACACGAACTGGGAATTGGAGCCTGTCAGTTGGCTGTCTAAGAAACACCTGCAATACACAAGATGGACCATAGCATTGCGTTTCCAGACCAAGATCTAGTCCGACTATTCCTCACACCCACCCATTATTCCCAATGAAGGTGTAGGCTGGGGCTGATGCATTGGACCCAGGAGTGGCCACACAGCGGTCCACAAAGACACGGAGAGGCTCATGGTTAGTGCTGTCCACAGACGCTTGAAGGTTAATGAGGTCTCCTAGGAAGAAGGTGTTGGATGGACTCGGCCCACTCCAGTCACCTGCAGACAGGAATGTTGCAAGGTGTTCAGATCACATTTGCAAATGGAAAGTAGGATTTTTAAATGTGTACACCTACTGCTCATTATAACAAGCGAGAAGCCTAGAACGTCCTCGGCAGATATTGTGGAGGTGTAGGGAACCCAAGTGGGGTTTAAAGCATTGCTGCTTACATTGTGTAGCCTGGGGAAAGAAAAAGGACATTAGAAAGGTGAGCAACATGACAGGTCTTCAAATCAGGGTAGATTCTTGTAGCTTAACACGTCATAATGTGCTGTACATCGCATCCGTTTTGCACTTGGCCAAGTATATACTAATGCAAATACATACAAGTGGACTTGGTTCTCTTACCTGTTGTATTGGCATTCAATCTGCACCACAGCTGGATTTGTTCTTACAATGGGAAGACCATCAATTGGAGAAGGATTGTAGTCCAGGGAGAAGGTGTACACGATGAGAGCTCCCAGCATCTAAAGAGCCAACAGTTTAGGGCTATTCAGCTGACAATGCTAAACTATAAGAGCAAAAACATCTAGATTGGACTCGAACAGCACAGTCAGAGACCCTTTGTAGTGAAAAGGTTTAATCAATATAAGTTGCATAAAGCAATTTGCTTTGTAACTTTTCAGGAGAAAAGCCAAGCAAAATGACACCTTTTATTTGTAACTAAAAGATTACAATAAAAGGCAACTCGGGCCCCTTCAGGCAAGATGTAAATCTTTCAGGATTGTAACAAAAATAATCCTTTTAAAGGCTCCAGATATCCTTTTCTTGATCTGTAAAGATCTCCCACCAAAGGGCTGACTACTGGCCATTCACCCAAAAGGTTACTTAAGCAAATGTCCAAGCAGTACACCTCTCCCAATTTTTAGTACCGATGTTCAAACCAGTTTACTCACCATATTGATTAAAGCATATTGAAATGGTTTGGGGTGTTAAATTGTAGATTTCACACCTGAAAGCTTTAGGAATGCGGGTTTGTGAGGGAAAATGGAAAAACCTCAACTTAGTTAGGTTTAGTCATCTTAACTGAACAGAATTTAGATGGCTTCTTCAAAGGAATAATCTGATATTTAGAATGCCCACATACAGGTCACGAGTGGGCACTGCACCACCGATAAAGGGTCTATGCACACAATGCAGGCTTAACTACTCAATTCTCCTTTCTTGCCTATGCTGTACTAAAGCCTAGGAGCACTCAGTCCGCTATGAAAACGTAAAGAAAGAGAGGATCTCGTTAAAGCGTGCCTGATCAATTGCGACTTGTGCGCCAAAACGTCATACGAACATAAACCAGACCTGAGCCACATACGAGAGCTTTCAGTAGTAATCATCGAGAAACAAGATTAGGAAAAGGACAAATGCGAGAGCACTTCATCAGCTCACCTCCACGGTGCTCCCGCAGCCCTGCAGAGGCGCTTCGATCACAAAGGCTGAGCACCGGCCGGGCTGGTGACGCCACATCCACCCATGGAAAGATCAGAAGGCTGCACCGGCTTTTGGATGCCCAACAAGTCCGGACTGATGGTGACGATCACCTCACTGTCGGTGCACTGAGCGGTTACGGTCTGCGGAGCGCCAGCTCTCGGCTCAACATAATGCATGACCGCGGGCTTCTGGTGTTTTGCGATTTGCTTCCGTCCTTTGAAACGTGGCTGAGCAAAAGCATCGCAGAAGAGAAAGAGCAGCAACACCACGGCTATCTGACCCTTGTCTTTACACCACATTTTGAAACAGCAAAGGGGAAAATCAACAAAGCGCAGTAAAGTTTGAAGCGCAGCACAGTCTTTGTATACACGAATGAAGGCGGTCGACCGCTTAATGATAATAACACGTGCGGAGAAAAAGATCACCAATCAGACACCAATCGCGTTTGAAATAATCAAGACGCATGAAATACTGAGGTTAATTACGGGAAACAGATCATAAAATTCGAATCACAAATTAAAGCATGCCAACGCGTAAGATCATCTCTGGCAGTAAACTAGCAGTTCTTATGTGGATCACGCAGCCGCCAATTGGGTTTTAAATCCTCGGTAATTAAAACCTATTTGCTTTGCGTAAGTGAAGAATAAAGTGAACTAAATGTTAAGTGTGATGCCTTGAAGAAGTTTCACTTACGAGATTTGGGGCGTGTTGTGCATTGCAGACTAACACGGAAGACTAATGGAATATTGGACAAATGTAGTTAAAGTTGAATGTAGTCAAATGTTTTGTGGTAATGGGGTGCTACTAAAACGTTTTTATGTAGCTTCGATTTAATCTCACTTTGCATCAAATTCATTTGAAAACGTTTGGAGTGATGCAGACAGCTCTAAGGAACTGTTTTGGTAAAATCAAATCAGCTTTGCAAAGCGGAGACAGGACAAATATCTTTCCATTCACATTGATTTCATATCTGATTGATTAAGTGAAAAAGGTCATAAAGTAAATCACCTTGTAAAAAAAATAGTGGAAAGCAACCTCAGGACAAGCAGGCCCAGTTTTGGGTGGATTGGTTCAAACAATGCAGAGACGATGATAAATATTATTTTTGAGCCAAACAGTGGCAGTGCCTGTGGCTGCTCCATTGTTGTCCTAATCTGGAAGTGGACCTCAGATAACATAAAGAAATCTTCCTTTTTTGCCTATTTATGTAATAGTGAATCAACAGTTTTGTGGTGTAAAAGTGACCAGGAACGGCACTTGAACCTCTCAGGTTCTTTTTATACTGGTGCACAATATACATATTCAACATTCACTGGGCACACATAAGCTGAAATGCAAAGTAAGAATATCTCAACATCGGTCAAGGTAACCTACCTCAAGTTCAATGTCTTATCAGGGGCTGGAAGCCATTTGACTCATGAGACATCCCTAGCTGCCAGGATTCACTTTAAAATAATTTAATAGTAATATGTCTCTAACGATAGGTCTAATGCTGTAGTCACATGGCCTGGGAGGGCAGAAAATAATAAAAACTCCAGGGGTTGTGATGAAAGGGAAAAAGAAACAAAATATTCAAGAGAGCAAAGGCCAAAAGAGCGTACACACTGACATTTTCCAGCTCTTGTTGTAACAATTGGAGTTGATTAATGGGGTGCGGAGTAAGTGATGTCTAATTTTGTTTCCCCTGCTTTCTGTTTCAAAGTATTGAATTGCTGTGGACAACGATAAACGTTCAAGACCGAATATATCTTCATGAACAATGAAAGCTGCATGAAAGTAGCGCCAGTCATCTCAGGCAGTGTTTGTCAACCACTGTATCGCAGCACAATGGTGTGCCATGACAGCTATCCAGTTGTGCCATCGAAATAATAGTGTAACGCACCTGGGTCTGAACCTGAGAGGGACAACATCCTCAGGTGGGCAAGACCTGTCTGAGGAGGACAGGACTACCTGGAGAAGCTGGCGTAAAAGCAGCTCTATTATCCCTATGCTGCCAACACAGCACACCGGGCTGCTTGGGTGTGTGGTCGCCAGCGAGTGGATAGTTGGCATACAAGCTGATTCTGAGGCAGAGAGGGCCGGGCAAAGGGACAAAGTAACTGGGAGGTGCCACCAATGTGCTCACTAAGTGCTGTGAATGCTGATCTCGGAGCTGCTTTTTTACTCCCACCCGTTCGGACAGTTGAGCACAAGTATCAGAATGAGTGTGTTTGTGGTTAGCAAAATTGTGGGGTGCCTTGGGATCTTTTTGGTTACAAAAAGTGGGCCACCTAAGAAAAAAAAGCTGGAAAACACGGATCTAGACAATCAGAAAGCACATGAGAATTCTTTCAGGCCTGAAGGAAAGGAGGAAAAATTAATATTCAAGGAAATGCAGACATCCTGATCTTAAAGACAGAATAAGATTTAGCTTGGATGTGTCCTGTGGGAGTAGTACAAGACAGGGTGGGGGTGAATGATGTGTCAGGATGTGGGGGTCTGTGGATCTTACAGTGTGAGATTGTGCCAAGGTGAGATGAGACTGGCAAACCTCCATAGGACTGGGTAGACTGGCAGCAAGTGTAGAATAAAACTAGGGTGGGAATGTCTCTGTGGGTGGGCTAAATGATGAACTAATGTGTGGAAAACAGTGGAAATGGCCAAGGAGTGGGCACTCGATTAGCAGAGGGAGAATAAGATTTGGAGTCATGCTATGGATATGTTGTAAGGCAGACAGAAGTGCACGTTTATGGAAGATTATGGAGCTGGGGGTGCAGACATTATGGTGTGCGCTTTGGCAAAATGGGGAACTGGGCAAGTTGGCAGAGGACTGGGAAATTTAAAGTCAGGTGTAGAATAAAATTTGGGTGGCAGGGGTACACCTGCTCTTTTCCACATCTATAGAACAAATTAGGGGAAGAATAAAGGGGGCTGCGGATGTTGATGTCACAGACTGAAGATTGACGAACAGAAGCAAAGAGAAAGCTGGCATCATATTGGACAGCATGGTGGAATGGGTTGAAAATATTATAGTCTGGATTTGTCGTATGGATCTGGTACTGAAGAGACCAAGATGCACATTGAAACTATGATGAGGACCGTGAGAGCAGGTGGAATAACAAGATAGATAGATAGATAGATAGATAGATAGAGGCACTATATGATAGATAGATAGATAGATAGATAAATAGATAGATAGATAGATAGATAGATAGATAGATAGAGGCACTATATGATAGATAGATAGATAGATAGATAGATAGATAGATAGATAGATAGATAGATAGATAGATAGATAGATAGATAGATAGATAGATAACAACAACAACAACATTTATTTATATAGCACATTTTCATACAAACAGTAGCTCAAAGTGCTTTACATAATAAAGAATAGAAAAATAAAAGACACAATAAGAAAACAAAATAAATCAACATTAATTAACATCGAATAAGAGTAAGGTTCAATGGCCAGGGGTTACAGAAAACACAAAAAAACTCCAGACGGCTGGAGAAAAAATAAAATCTGTTGGGATTCCAGACCATGAGACCGCCCAGTCCCCTCTGGGCAATCTACCTAACATAAATTAAACAGTCCTCTTTGGATTTAGGGTTCTCACGGAAGGACTTGATGATGAAGATGGTCACGTAGAGTTCTGCCTTTTAATCCATCCATCATTGTTGGAGTATCATGAAGCTTTGAGTAGGTGGAGGTGGCGCAGGCCACCACCACAAAGAAACCGGAAAAAGAAACAAAAAAGAGAGTAGGGGTCAGTACGGATAGATAGATAGATAGATAGAGTGAAAGGCACTATATGATAGATAGATAGATAGATAGAAAGATAGTGTCACACACGTGCGCATGGGAGGCAGCTAAAGGGCTTGAGTGAAGACAGTTCTGAGGTAGGCCGGGGTGTGGCAGAGTGCACTGTCTCTTTTTCTCACTTCCCTGTAGACCATCCCAGGGAGACTCCACCTGGCTCTTGTGACATCACTTCCGGGACCGAACCAATGGAGATAGAACTAACCGGCGCCGTGCCCCCTGATGTCACGCCCGGGTCTGATCCAATGAGTGACGAACACATGCCTGATTCCCAAGACCTCACTTCCTGTCTTCCCCTTTTAAAGCCTGCCCTTTTTCCCTTTTCCCGCAGTCTTGTTTTGGACTCAGTTGTAGGCACTTCAGTGCTGATTATTTGTAAAAACGACCTTTGCAGCCAGGATACCACATTATACGGGTGGCTGCCCCAAACCTTTCTTGGAGTATGTCGCAATTTTGTGACATTGGCGTAGTCGGCAGGATGGAAAAGTCCTGGAAGAGAAGGGGACAGGACCTGCAACACGTCCAGATGGGATCGTACCGGGGCCGAGTTTTCAGGCGGGGAGGGTGGCCCGTGTTTCGGAGTGGCCCGGTACAGGCTGTGCTCCCGGCCTGCTCAACTAGGCAATCTAGACAGGCCAGGGAGTGTTCGGGAGGGGCTCACAGACTTGGGCTGCTTCGGAAGAGGGAGGCGAAGAGGGCTGTTTGTGCTCTCTCGGATGAGAGTGCCTGCATCCCTGTGAAGCCGGAGCCCCGATTTCCACCTAGGGGTGCCCCAGATTGGCAGGTGACTAATTTGAAAAACTGGAGGTTTGACCCAGAGCGGCCAACCCCAAAGCAAGCTTGGTCCCTATGGGCAAAAGTAGGGCAGTGGCTGCGGCCACAGACACTTAAGCCCTTTCAAGTCATAGAGCAGGTGGCTTGCTACCTGCTTCTGGACACACTACCCCGTGGCTTCACCTAGCCGGTCTGGGGTAGAGAATTTACAAGCATGGCAGAGCTCATAGAGCTCGTAGAAAAACAAAGGACGGCCTTGCAATCTGGGGGAGCTGAACTGTCCTTTAGCCAAACTCAACCGGGGTATGTCCCAACACCTAGCTCCCCCTTGTACAACCCAGAGCTTGTGTCGGCGTCCCTGGGGCCGTGGGCGCTCAAACCGTTTGGGAATGAGGCGGAATGCAGGTGGAGGGGGAGGAGGGGTTGGTGTGCTCTGATAAACCCGTTGGCGGTTCCACACACAGGCACGGTGGTTGTCAACGGGTACAAAACGTCTGCTCTATTAGACACTGGCAGCAACACTTCCATTGTTGCCTGCCGTTTTGTGCTACCGCGACAGTGGTTAAAGTATAAGGTCAGTATAACCTGTGTCCACGGGGAAACCCGCTGGTACCAGGCCGCCACGTGTGTCATCAGTTACGGGGGATCAGTTCGAAAATTAACCGTGGCAATCCTTCCTGATCCTCCACACCTGGTGATACTGGGGCGGAACTGGCCTGAAATTAAAAGCGGTAAGACACATACCACTCCTGGGAATACTTTGGGCCTTGTTATAGATGGGCATAAGTCGTCTCAAGTTGCCTCCACGCCGTGTAATCAGCCGGCAGAGAGAGATGAAGCGGCTTACCTGAGTGACGTGGTTACCCTCGGGCCGTCGCGTGCTGGTACGTCATCCACTGAAGCCGAGACGGAACGGGAGGAAACCACGCCCCTTGAGGTCGACGGTGACCCTCTCTGTGTTGCGGTTTCAATTTAAAGAAACGCCGGCTTCTTTCAGAAGGGAGCAATGGAATGACGACTCCCTGAAGTTTGCAAAAAATGCAGTGGTCTTTGTTAACGGCCAGCGCACCGATCTGTCTATACCACAGGGCCCTCACTTTGTATTAGACAACGAACTTCTTTATCGTGTAGCAATGCATGATGGGCAGGAAAGAAAGCTGCTGCTAGTTCCGCGTACCTTCCGGTGGCAGGTCTGCGAGCTAGCACACGCCCACCTCTTAGGTGGCCACTTGGGCACCGAAAAACTCTGGAACGTATCAAGCTCCGTTTCTACTGGCCGGGAATCAATGAGGAGGTTTGTCGCTTTTGCGCTTCCTGCCCGGAGTGTCAACTGCGACAAATTCCCAGGAGGGACCGTGCTCCTCTTGTCCCTATTCCCTATTGATGTTCCCTTCCAAAGAATCGGGGTCGATTTGGTTGGACCCCTATAGCCCTCAGCCCGAGGACTTTTTAGTACATTTTAGTCCTCGTGGATTACGCTACACGATACCCCGAAGCTGTTCCGTTGCGCTCAGCTACGTCCAAAGCCATCGCACGGGAATTACTAGGGGTCATTTCGCGTGTGGGTGTTCCCAAGGAAGTCTTGACAGACCAGGCGACACCTTTCACCTCGGAGACGTTCAAGGAGACTGCCAAGTTACTGAAGATAAAGCATTTAAAAACCGCGGTGTACCATCCTCGGGTTAGTAGAGAGGTTTAATCAGACTCTCAAACAAATGCTACGTAAGGTGGTCAGCGAGGATGGAAGGAACTGGGATCAGCTCCTCCCCCTCGTCCTTTTTGCTTATCGGGAAGTCCCACAAGCCTCCACGGGGTTCTCCCCTTTTGAATTACTGTATGGGCGACAACCTCGTGGCATATTAGACATTCTAAAAGAAGGATGGGAAGAAGAGACTCTTCCCTCTACAAACATATTAGAGTATATCGCGCAGTTACGCGATAGATTGGGAAAGATTCGGCCTCTCCTTAAAGGTCACATGGAAGAAGCACAAGCAGCATAGGCCCGTTATAACAACCGCGGCACGTCTGTTCGGGAGTTCCACCCGGGAGATCGGGTCATGGTCCTAGTGCCTACCTCCCACTCTAAGCTGCTTGCCCATTGGCAAGGCCCCTACGAAGTTAAGGAGAGGAAGGGGCTGGTCGACTATTTGGTGAGTCAAACCCGCTCCTTTGGCCGACGATTGGGTTATCATGTGAACTTGCTGAAACCGTGGAAGGACAGGGACCCCGATTCCTCCTCCTGCCAGCCCCGCTCACTCTTCGCTCACACACACCGCCTTAACTTCGGTACGGACTTAAGTCCCAGACAACGGCATGAGCTGGAAACAGTTATCCGGACCGTCCGGGAGGTAGTCAGTGAAAGCCCTGAAATGACCTCTCTGGTTGAGCACAACATTGTGACAGAGCCCGGGGTTATTGTCCGAGAATGCCCGTATCGTCTTCCCGAGGCAGAAAGGGCTGAAGTGGAGCTTGAGATCAAGCGCATGCTTGAGCTAGGTGTGATTGAGGAAAGTTATAGTCCCTGGTCCAGCCCAATTGTGCTCGTCGGTAAGCCTGACAGGAGTTGGAGGTTTTGCAATGACTTCCGTCGGCTTAATCAAGTCTCCCAATTCGATGCTTATCCAATGCCTCGAGTGGACGACCTCCTCGAGAGGCTTGGACGGGCTCGGTACTTGACCACACTTGACATGACAAAAGGGTACTGGCAGGTTCCTTTAACGGACACCGAAGGAAAAAAACGCGTTTAGTACCCCTAGCGGGCACTGGCAGTATCGTGTCCTTCCATTTGGGTTACACGGTGCTCCAGCAACCTTCCAGCGTCTGGTGGACAAAGTGCTCCGGCCTCATAACTCATACAGTGCTGCCTACCTGGATGACGTGGTCATCTATTCCAGCACGTGGACAGAACACCTACAGCAGGTCCGAACGGTATTGCGAACACTTGGTGAAGCCGGGCTCCGGATTAATCCCAAGAAATGCTTCTTTGGGTTAAGTGAAGCCAAATATTTAGGCTACCTGGTGGGTCGGGGTACCGTGAGGCCACAGTGCTCCAAAGTTGATGCCA
This sequence comes from Polypterus senegalus, assembly GCF_016835505.1. Classification (NCBI taxonomy): domain Eukaryota; kingdom Metazoa; phylum Chordata; class Cladistia; order Polypteriformes; family Polypteridae; genus Polypterus; species Polypterus senegalus. Next base: position 238,665,732 of record NC_053157.1, on the reverse strand, counting down.
TTTTGAAATGGCCCCGTCTGCGAACCAAGCGGCAGGTCCAAGCCTTTCTCGGGTTAGCCGGGTACTACCGCCGGTTTGTACCCCGGTTCTCGGAGAGAGCGGCGCCTTTGACTGATTTAACAAAGAAGAGGGCCCCGAACATTGTGGTATGGACCGAGAAGACAGGCGCTGCATTTAGTGACTTGAAACAGGCCCTTACGTCCGCACCTATTTTGATGGCACCTAACTTCTCTTTGCCTTTATCCTCCAGACGGATGGTTCGGACACAGGCCTGGGCGCCGTGCTGAGCCAAAGTGTCGATGGTGTGGAACACCCCATCATGTACCTAAGCCGGAAACTGTTGGACCGGGAAACCAGGTATGCAGCGGTGGAAAGGGAGGCTTTGGCGATTAAATGGGCGATTACTCAGCTGAGGTACTACCTGTTGGGCCGGGAGTTCACTCTTGTCACGGACCATGCGCCTCTACAGTGGATGGCCCTGCATAAGGAGTTGAATCCCCGGGTCACCCGGTGGTTTCTTGATCTGCAGCCGTACAAGTTTTCGCTCGTTCATCGTCGGGGTGCTCTTCATGCCAACGCTGATGCTCTTTCTCGGGTTCACAACCTCTCGGTTAGGGTCGCACGACCCGACGGGTCGGGGCTAAGGGGGGGGCCTTGTCACACACGTGCACATGGGAGGCAGCTAAAGGGCTTGAGTGAAGACAGTTCTGAGGTAGGCCGGGGTGTGGCAGAGTGCACTGACTCTTTTTCTCACTTCCCTGTAGACCATCCCTGGGAGACTCCACCTGGCTCTCGTGACATCACTTCCGGGACCGAACCAATGGAGACAGAACTAACCGGTGTAATACTACATGTTTCTTTATGTCACTGTATCTGGACAGTACTGTTATGAGTTTTATTCACATGTGCATGTTAACTGTGGCACACACGGGCTCAGCAGTTAGAATTGCTGACCAAGCATTGGATTAGATAGCCTAAGACAACTGGAGGCTTGTATAGTCAGTTTAAACACAGGTTAGGGTATTTCTGTCCTCTATCAGCACAGACCTTCTTTCCTTCTTGGGAGAATGAGAATCGACATGTAAGCACTATGATATTTCTGTATTTTGTGGGAGAGGAATTCAGCCCTTGTTTGGAAACGAGAAGACCAGCAAATGAAGCAAGAACCATATAAAAGGTCTGGACAGTGGCCAGACCCTTCGAGGCTGTGTCGACACCAGGTGTGTTGAAAAACCTCCCAGCGTAGGGACGGAAAAAATGGCTGACTGTGTTGATCCAGATTCCCACCTGGATAAAGTCTGTCCATATGCCTCCCCGCCTGTAACTGCGTAAAACGTCCAGTAAATGTAAGCTAAAAGATATTTTGTCTCATGTGATTCTTGTACCGCCGTAATCACGATGGGAGGGATATCGCCTTTTCTGGTATATTATGATATTGTTTAATTATTTAATAAGCCACAATATTAAAAGAACACATTTCCAAGAGAGCTAATGCCTCTGCAGGAAACAACCGGCGCTGGCACCCCTGATATCACGTCTGGGCCTGATCCAATGAGTGGCGAACACATGCCTGATTCCCATGACCTCACTTCCTGTCTTCCCCTTTAAAAGCCTGCCCTTTTTCCCTTTTCCCTCAGTCTTGTTTTGGACTCAGTTGTATGCACTTCAGTGCTGATTATTTGTAAAAACGACCTTTGCAGCCAGGATACCACATTATACGGGTGGCTGCCCCAAACCTTTCTTGGAGTATGTCGCAATTTTGTGACTGTATCTGTCCATCCATCCATCCATTATCCAACCTGCTTTATCCCAACTAAAGATTCACGGGGGTCTGCTATAGTCAATACCAGCCAACATAGGGCGCAAGGCACATACAAATCCCAGGCAGGGCACCAGCCCACCACAGGGCGCACACACACCAAGCTCACACTAGGGACAATTTAAGATTGCCAATGCACCTAAACTGCATGTCTTTGGACTGTGGGAGGAAAGCCAAGCAAACGTATGGAGAACAAGCAAACTCCACGCAGGAAGGGACCGGAAAGCGAACCCAAGTCTCCTTACTGCGAGGCAGCAGCACTACCCACTGCACCACCATGCCGCCCATCATTACTGTATGTTATCCCTAAATCATAGCAGATATGCATGTAAATGTAAAGGATTTTGAACAGCAGTGAAGGGGTCTTCTTTCAAAATCCTTAGATGAAAAAAAATATCAGCTCTCAAAGCCACAGTGCTTGCTAACCCTTGAACTTTGATGAATTTTCTCCATTTTTCCATTTGACACCTCATTGTCCATGACAAAGGCATTTCCGTCTGGTTTCTCCTGTGCTGGACACAGCCTCTCCTTCACTCATGCGCCCACCCTGTTAGCTAGTCCTGCTTTCAATTGCTTTTGCAACATTCGTCACTTGCGCCATGCTGAGCATTTAAGTGAACATAATATAAACAAAAATTTGAAAATTAAAAATTTATCGACAAATTATTAGATCATTTTCTTTTTTCAACAGCATGACCAAATTTAAATCAAATAAGTCAAAGTAATTTTAACATTTTGTGTATTTCATTTTTCTATTGTGTTGGGGAGTTGCCCCTTATTATTGATGTATTAAAATGTCTTATATTTCCAATTTCTATAGGATGCTTAACTGTTCTTCAGCTGTCATTTCTTTTCGCTGCCTATTGTAGAAGTCCAGCCCCGGACACACACAGTCACCCACCTCCTCAAGTCTTCACCGCCTCCACTCCTCTCCACCGAGCTCTGTCTTCTTCCTCCCGACTGCAGCTGATGAATGGAGGGAGGCAGCCCCTTTTAAGTCCACCCGGATGTGCTCCTGACGAGCTTCCTGCGTGGTTCAGAGGAGGTGTAGTCCTTCTCCTGGTCCTTCCAGGCATCCTAGCTGGGCATAGCCCCCAGCCACCCGCCACACTATATAAGTTTAGGAATGTCTTTGTCCAGTCAGAGTGGCTCAAGACAAATGAGGAATTTACTTACAGTTCCACAATAGATCCTTTGAATTATGCAAATTTGAAATAATACTTTTTTATACAGTAATGAAAAATATAATATATATACCGTATATATATATATATATATATATATATATATATATATATATATATATATATATATATATATATATATATATATATATATATATATATATATATATATATATATATATACACTGTGTGCACAATTATTTGGCAAGTTATATTTCTGAGGATTAATTTTAATATGGAACAAACACAGTGCTATCAGTCAATCCAAAATGTCAATAAACCTGAAACCTGAATGTTTCACAACGGAAATGTGAGTGTGAACATCATCAGGGAATACATATGTGCGCACAATTATTAGGCAACTATTAGTGTGCAGATTTATTATGCAACTAAAGGAAAATGAAAATTTTCCCATCTCACTTGTTTATTTTCATCTGTTATAGTGAGAATAATAAACAAACACCTCAAAATTTACAAATAAACATCTCTGACATTTCAAAAAAAATCAATCAGTCAATCAATGACCAATATAGCCACCCTTCTTTCCAATAACAGTCATAAGCCTTTCCATTTATGGAGTCTTTCAGTTTCTTGATCTGTTGACGATCAGCTTTTTGTGGAGCAGTGACTACAGCCTCCCAGACACTCTTCAGAGAGGTGTATTGTTTTTCTCCCCCGTAAATCTAGTGTTTAAGAAGTGCCCACAAGTTGTCGATAGGGTTTAGGTCAGATGAGGAAGGGGGGTCATGTCATTATTCCTTCATCTTTAAGGCCTTTACTGGCTGGCCACGCAGTGGAGAACTTCGATGCAAGTGATGGAGCATTGGCCTGCATAAAAATCATGGTCTTTTCCTGTATCACTGTTTGAAGAAAGTGTCTTCGAAAAACTGGCAGTAGGTTTGGGAGTTGATTTTGAGTTCATCTTCAATGCAAAAAGGTCTAACTAGCTCATCTTTAAAAATACCAGCTCATACCAGTACCCCACCTCCATGTTGGAGTGGAGCTCTGTGCCCATTACTGATCCACAGGTCCATCCATCTGGTCCATCAAGAGTCACTCTCATCTCATTGGTCCATAAAACCTTTGAAAAAAATCTGTCTTCAGATATTTCTTGGCCCAGTTTTGACGTTTCAACTTCTGTTTCTTATTCAGTGGTGGTTGGGTTTCAGCCCTCCTTACCTTGGCCATGTCTTTGAGAACTGAACACCTTGTACTTCTGGGCACTCCAGGTAGGTTGCAGCTCTGCAATATGAAAGTACTGGAGGATAATGGGTTCCTGGTAGCTTCACGTTTGATTCTTCTCAAATCTTTGGCAGCTAATTTGCGTCTTTTGTTCTCAACATGTTTCTTGTGACCCTGTTGACTATTTGCAACAAAATGTTTGATGGTTCTGTGATCACACACCAATATCTTAGCAATTCCAAAAGTGCTGCATCCCTCTGAAAGACTTTTTACAATTTTTGACTTTTCAGAGTCAGTTAAATCTCTTTTTTGGCCCATTTTGCCCGAGGAAAACTAGCTGCCTAATAATTCTGCACACCTTGATATTGGGTGTTGATCTCCTTAGGCCACACCCTCCCTCATTACACAAATACACATCACCTGACGTGCTTAAATCCAATAAGCATTCAAGTTAATACAGCTTGGAGTTGGAATATATGCATTAAAAATGATGATATGGTCAAAATACTCACTTGCCTAATAATTGTGCACACAGTATATATATATATATATATATATATATATATATATATATATATATATATATGTATATATATCCACATAGTATATTGTAAGGTTTCTAAACTCTATTGGGACTCCCCCCTAACGAGACAGCACACTGAAGAGTATCCCGAAGCACAATCGCCGCCTGTCTGTGGGAGACAGCGTATCTGTTGCCAGGGCAACAGCAGGCTCCAGGCACTCACTGGGAAAGCAAATCCAAGCCGACCGCGGTCACACTATAAGTGCTATCATTGCTGGGTGTTGCAAGGAACATTATAAAGGCAGGGAACAGGATTACTTGCCAATTAACCTGACAACGACCTTGCCTGACTGCTGTGTCTGCGTATTGGAGAGTGGTAGATCCCACTACAATAAATATCCATGCTCTTCCTGTTTCAACCCGAATAAAGTTGATTTTGCTAAAGTGCTGAGACTCAGCCTTGTGTTTTGAGGTACAAGACAAGGATGGACATATATATATAGTCACAAACATGTGATTAGGAGGCAGTCAGAAAGCCCAAAGGTGAGTGAAATATCACGAGATGAAGGATTGTCACGTGGTACTTACCTGGACCTTTTCTCCCAACATGAAAACTAAAGAATGATAATAGCCACTATTTCCATTTTTCAAAATGGTCGCCATGATGTAATTTCCGGTGACTCCATTTTTCATCTCTTCTGCCTGTCACCATGGACACTTCCAGCTCCTCCACAATGACGATGTCACTTCCTGCCAACCAGTTCCTGTTCCCATAATGCATCCTCTAAAAAAACGCCATCTTATCATATCCACTTTGTCAACTGATACTGAATTACAAGTACTTTTAATCACTTTTGCATTCTTTTGTCCGCAGGACAATATATGGGGACCGTCCCCAAAACTTTATCTTTGTGGAGTTTCTTTTCTTTGTTGAATAATTTCCACTATATATATATATTGTGAACTTGAACCCGGACACAGGCAGACAGATATTGTTGGTTCCACCACACACTTGTTTTTTTACACTATGTACAAAAGTCATGTGCACAAACCCCAGTGCCTCTTGCACCGTTACCCCAATGTCCAGGCCTTTCAATGCCTCTCTCTCTCTTCAGGCCTTACAACGCCTCTCTCTTTTGGCCGCCTCCAGTCCTCTCTCCAGCTCCGTCTCTCTGCCACCAGACTTCCGCCAATGACTGGAGGGAGGCGGCCCTTTTTATAGGAATCCGGATGGGCTCCAGCTGCATCCCGGCAATCTCCCGGGACACACCCCTGTGTGGCGTAAGTGCGGCTGCGCACCCGGAAGCTGTCCGGGTGTCCCCTTTCGTCTTCCCCCCGGCACTTCCTGGTGTGGTGGAACTGCCAGGCTCCCGGGATAATCAGGCACTGTGGCGCCGCCTGGCGGTGGCCACGGGTCCCTACAGGGCTGGGCTTCCAAGCCCTCTACCCGAGGCCTCCAGCATAACCAGGACGGACATCCCCTCGCGGTCTGGAGGAGGCACAAGCCCTCCTCTGGTCCTCCTGGGTGTCCCGGCTGGGCTCCTGCCCCGGCCGGGGACCACATTATAGATTTAGTAGATGCTACATAGCTCGAAGAAGGGATGGTTCCTGTTTCAGACAGGAGGCTCCTAACAGGCAGAAAGCCAACCTGGCTGGGAAGGAGGAAGGAATCAGACCTGGAAGGAAGGACCAAAAGGGTTTGCACAGACAGTCAACTGAATGAAGATGTCACTGGAAGTTTTTAACTGCCCCAGCACAATAGATGGCAGTGGCCCTGGATATCAGTGCCCAGTGAGAAGCCAGCAGGGCTGTTCTGCCAGGCTACATTCCCCTGGGTGCCACAAGAGGGCACTGCAGGAGGACAAGCTCCCTGTTATAATTGACTTTAACATAACCCGGAAGTGATTCCATCGGGCAGTAGCCCTGGCACTGGAAGTACTCCCAGGTCCTTAATAAAAGGGACCACACTCCCTTTTCCAGGTGAGTCGGCGCTGGGTAGTGCGGTGGTGAGAGGTGAATTGGAGATGGAAAATCTGTGCTTGTGTTACAGTGAAGGTATTGTGGTGAATAAGAGCCATCCTTTATTTGAACCCGGGACTCTTGGTGTGTTCGTTTTGGGTGTTTGGGCCAATGCCCTGGTTTCCTGCACAATATATAAATAAAAATATATAAATATATACATATATACGTACATATACTGTATATCTATATATATATATTTGTTTAGAGTGACACGTGAGTCACTGTCTTGAATCAGAGAGAAGAAGCTGAACCCAAAGTCTTCAAGAAAACCAACTTTTCTCCAATCAAAACAGGAACAGTCAACATATTGTTTTAAATGGCAACTACCACAAACAAGCAAGCAGAGATGGGGTCAGGTCAGTGGCCAGATTAGAATGCTCCCTGCATCAACCATCAGGCAACAGATGCATTACAGAGCGAGGCTGCAAACTTGTAGTTGCCTCTTTGATGCCATGAACCTGTGGTTGCCTCGGCAACAGATAAGCAATCTCTGCCTGTGTCAACTGCTTATCAGTGGTCCAAACCTTCAAGCTCTGCCCGTTAAATTTCAGAGGTAGTAAGATAGTCTCATACATTTTAACGGTCCTATGGACACAGTAGATGTTCCCCCAGTCCATGTTTGTGTAAGGGGCCTGCTGGAGAAAACCATGGTGGACAACACGGAGGTCACTACCAATGTCCAACAGAGCCAGGACTTTGTGTCCAGCCAACTTAACAGAGACCTTAGAATTTTCGTTTGTCAACATCTTGTGAGAATCTTGAGAACCGCGTACCTGGGCCAGACCAATGTCCATGGACGGTGATAGCAAGAGGCAGCACTCCCAAGCAAGATGTTCTGGTTGGTCACAGCTAAAGCACCTGCACTCAATCCCAGCTGTGGAGTTCCTACAATAGTACCGTCTACCTGCGACATCAATCTTTGTGCTCCAAGCAGTGGCATCACCAACTTTAGGAGCCTGGTAATTGAATAGGAGGGGCAGAGGAAGGGAGTGGCAACAGATATTGTTCTGAAGAGAGGCAAAGACAAGTTGGAGGTGGAGGCTAAGACCCATAGAATCAGCGATTGACCATCTAGAGTGGACGTGATGGTTGGTTCGAAGTCAGTGCCACCTGTGCTTCCGGGTGGCTTAGGTGCCCTTCAATCTGTGGCTAAGGTCTAGCAGCAAGTAGACATCATTCCAATGCATCTCACCACAAAGGACCTCATTTATCCCTGACAAGACTGTGTCTATAGCGAGCTTTCTTTAATGCATTCGAAGGTGTCTCCGCAAAACCAGCTTTGAATTAGGTCTACCAAACCCTGGACCCTTCCCTATATAGGGCTATCAGAATCGATTCACCACAGCTAAAACTGATGTCCCTTGGCCAAGGGGATCATAGTCATATGGAGGAGGATCCGTTGCTACAAGAAGTCAAAATCACAAGTCTGTCAGGAGAAAGATTTAGCATGACCTGTATGGCCTCCCTGATCATAACAGAGGTCATAATTGATGCCCAGCCTCCCTTGTCCCGGCACATCAGTATTGCTATGCATTCCAAACAGAATAGGAAGCACTCTGGGATGTATGAGGGAGACATCTTCACCAGCACATCTCTGGGACAGCCAAGGGCAGAAGCACCTGCAGTAGCCTCATCCGCTGTGGTTGGAGAGGAACATCGTATGACTGTTGAGTTTCCATTGGTGCAAGACCCCACTTATGGTACCATGTGAGTCACGGTCTTACACTTGAGAGAAGATGCTGTATCCAAATGCTTCAAGAGCACAATCTTTATTCCAATCAAAACAGGAACAATCAGCATATTTATTCAAACAGGAACTACCACTTCAATACACGCAGACACAGCAAACAGGCAGTGACAGGGCCAGGTCAGGGTCGGGTTAGTATGCTCTCCACATCAATCATTGGGCGACAGATGTGTTACGCCATGAGGCTGTGAACTTGAAGTTGCCTCGGTAACATACAAGCAATCCTCGACAGACGCCTCAACTGTGTGTCACCATGCAGCACACGGTATTTAATATATTTCTCACCATATACACTTTCTTATGTTGTAGATTTTCTTTAAGATAGATACATTTGCTATTTTTGACAATCATCTACACTCAATAAACCATAATGACAAAGTGAAAACATGTTTTCAGATAGAACTGCATATTTATAAAAAAAATCAATAAGTGAAACCTCTCATTTACATAAATATTCAGACCATTTCCTGTGGCTCTCCAAATTGTGGTCTTGGTCCTTTAACCCAGTATGATATGTTGACTGTCTGCATACTTTTTATTATGAATCTCTTCAGCTCTTATGTATTTATGTGTTTCTGTTTCTTTTACCCTTTGGTTATTGTTTGTCTGATATGTTGGGCTTTTATTGTACAGCACTTTGGTCAGCCTTGATGTTGTGTTTAAAGTGCTTTATAAATAAATAAATCAATAAAATAAATAGACCTTGCTAGTAGCTGGTTGGACCACCTTTTTGCCTTCAGAACTGTCGTGACCCTTCACGGTGTGGATTCAACAAGGTGCTGCAAACATTCATTGGGGACTGTCCTCCATATTGACATCACTTAATACTGTGGATTAGTCGACTGCACATCCACGATGCGAATCTCCCGTTTCAACACACCCCAAAGCTGGTCTACTGGACTGAGATCTGGTGAATGTGGAGGCCACTTGAGTAACGTGAACTTCTACTCACGTTCAAAAAAACCAGTCTGAGATGATTTGAGCTTAGTGAGATGGCACATGGAGATAGCCATCAGAAGATGGTGGTCATAAAGGGATGGACATGGTCAGCAGCAACACTCAGGTAGGTTGTAGCATTTAAATGATGCCCCGTTGATACTAAGGGGCCTAAAGAGTGCCAAGAAAATATCCCACCACAACATCACCAGTCTGAACCGTTGATACAACGCAGGATACATTGCTGCTTTCATGTTGTTGACCAGGACCATCAGAATGCCACAGCAGAAATCGAGACTCATCAGACCTGGCGACGTTTTTCCAGTAATCTGTTGTCCAGTTTTGGTGAGCACCATGTGTGAATTGTAGCCTCAGTGGCCCATCCTGAGCTGACAGGAGTGGCACCCGCTGTTGTCTCCTGCTGCTGTAGCCCACCTACTTCAAGGTGCAACGTGTTGTGCATTCTGAGATGTCCTTCTGCACACCTCAGTTATAACAAGTGCTTATTTGAATTGCTTTTGCCCACCCAACCCCCCAACAATCAGCATTAATAAGGGTATGACAAAGCGCTAGAGAGCGGGACAATGATTCCTAAGTGTCGAAGCTTGTGCCAGTCAATCTGAAGCGTAGTGAGTAGAGTCAGTGTCCAAACACCGCTATCACGTGACCTGTGACGTTTGAAGCTTCAAATGTCCTCAGTGCTTCACAGCGCACTTCATTGGTTTGTTAGCTTTGGCGCTAAATGAGCAGGTAGCCTATTTATATAAAAAGCGTCATTCTCATTCAACAATATTGAGTTTTACAGATTTGGAGAGCTTTGGTGACAGATGACGACTAACAACGGAAAACTGCGTTCAAAAGTTACATTTATGGACAAGGCCTTAGTAGAATAAGATGAACTCGGTCTCTTCTGACCTTTTACTAGAGACGCGAGATTGAAACAGCGAGCACCGCATCTCTTATGCTTTTGATTTCTTGCCTTGACCTCATTTAACCACCAGATGTCGCCGTTTATACTGGAGCTGAAGTTTCAAAGCTTTTTCGTCACAAATAGAAAGAAAGCCTCAAAGCTTCACTAGACTTAATTTTCCCCACCACTACAAAGCGCCCAACAAGTGCAAAAGCTAGCGATGCCAATTTTAGTGCCACACAGGGAATTCTCCAATAGGAGCTCAGTCAGGTAAACCACTTGTTGGAGGTCAAAAAAGTGGTGACAGCAATGGGACGTGAGCCCAAACAGCTTCTGTCTTCCCTGTGTGCAAGATGTCATAGTAGTCTAGATGTTACATGGACAGATTTGCACACGGCTGCCTTGTGCCCGATGTTAACTGGGGCAACTCCAGGATCCTCATGACCTCATTCTGCATTAGCGGTTTATGAAAACAAAGGGTGGAAACAATAAAGACGATAAGCCTGCACATTATAACCTGTCCCAGTGCATACCATTTTCCTCTGTAATATGCATGGACTACTCGCCTGAAACTCCAAGAGGGACCCCTATCTTTGGTTTTCCCCGTGAATTTTTTGCTCGTCAAACACACTTGACAAGTAGCATTAACAGGGAGATTGCGATCGCTCAAAGCAATGCTACATTTGCACTGAATTGGACTTGGAAAACACAAGTGGATCTTACTGAATATTACACTTTGAGCTCGTTTATACTTCACGCTCAAAACTCGTACGCCCAAGCATCATCACTGCCACACGTGCCCAGCGTTCATTTGACTCGTCCTCTGAGCAGGTCCTCAGAAATTAATGTGACTCGTGTACAAGTTGCAGTACCAGCAATAAGTCGAGTGGGGGCGCACTGTGATAAAAGTCGGAATGTGACGTCAGAGTCCGTTTACAATCTACATGTGACAGAAAACCGCTAAGCGAATCCTAGAAGGATCGATGTGCGCGCTTCGATGTTTGATGAACGGTTCGATTTGGTGAAGCAAATGTCGACATACAAATGTATTCGTGGTGCTTTTATATTCAAGCGTCACATATTCCCGCTCGTAATGTCACGATACAAACTCTCTCTATATATCTATATCATTTTATGCCGTCTCTTTTTTCTGGGGCTTCCTCCTGATAGGCAAACAGCAATAGATCGCCATAACGAGTACATTGATTTTCCAACTTTCTGTATTTAGAATCCTTACATTTATAGATGATTTCACTTTCATGATAAAATTATACATTTTACGAAGCGTTAATTGTTTAAACAAACTGTTAATTACACACATGGGGGTGACACGGTTTTGGAGCGTTAGCATTTCTTTTCCAGAGGTAGTCACGTCGCTCTTATTTCCCTGCCTGCAGTTTCCATGTTTTTCCTGCTGGGTTTGCACAGTGGGCTCCGGTTTCCTTCCAAAGAAATGCAGATTTGCTGACACTAAAATGATGCCGCTGTGTATTTGTTTGCGCTTATATTCCCCTTACGATGAGCCCATGCCCGTCCAGGGTTGGTTTCTGCCTCGTCCCCTGTTCGAGCTGGAATGGGCACATCCCTGGATTTAATCCTCCTTTTCAGAGATATTGCGGTAAGGGTTCACCGGAATTTAACGGGTGGTCCAGGCAATTCACAACAGAGGAGCCGAACCTGTCATCACCAAGATGATCTCACACCGCCACCTGGAGGATTCCAATAAAATTGTAAGGGTGCAAGTACAGGGTGGGCCATTTATATGGATATACCTTAATAAAATGTGAATGGGTGGTGAGATTAACTTCCTGTTTGTGGCACATTAGTATATGTGAGGGGGGAAACTTTTCAAGATGGGTGGTGATCATTTTGAAGTCGGCCATTTTGGATCCAACTTTTGTTTTTTCGATAGGAAGAGGGTCATGTGACACAAACTTATTGGGAATTTCACAAGAAAAACAATGGTGTGCTTGGTTTTAACGTAACTTTATTCTTTCATGAGTAATTTACAAGTTTCTGACCACTTATAAAATGTGTTCAATGTGCTGGATTGTCAATGCAATCCTCTTCTCCCACTCTTCACACACTGATAGCAACACCGCAGGAGAAATACTAGCACAGGCTTCCAGTATCCGTAGTTTCAGGTGCTGCACATCTCGTATCTTCACAGCATAGACAATTGCCTTCAGATGACCCCAAAGATAAGTCTAAGGGGGTCAGATCGGGAGACCTTGGGGGCCATTTAACTGGCCCATGACGACCAAACGACTTTCCAGGAAACTGTTCATCTAGGAATGCTCGGACCCGACACCCATAATGTGGAGGTGCACCATCTTGCTGGAAAAACTCAGGGAACGTGCCAGCTTCAGTGGATAAAGAGGGAAACACATCATCATGTAGCAATTTCACATATCCAGTGGCCTTGAGGTTTCCATTGATGAAGAATGGCCCCACTCATTAAACCCCATATACCACACCATCAATTTTTTTGTTCCAACAGTCTTGGAGGGATCTATCCAATGTGGGTTAGTGTCAGACCAATAGCGGTGGTTTTGTTTGTTAACCTCACCATTCAAATATAAGTTTGCCTCATCACTGAACAAAATCTTCTGCGTAAACTGAAAGTCCTATTCCACTTTGTTTTGCCCATTCTGCTAATTCAGTGCGCCGATCTGGGTCATCCTTGTTGAGATGCTGCAGTAGCTGGAGTCTGTAAGGGTGCCATTTGTGAGTAGCTAATATCTGCCGAAGGGATGTTCGACTAATGCCACTCTCCAGTGACATGCGGAGAGTGCTACGCTGTGGGCTCTTGCTGAACGAAGCTAGGACAGCCACGGATGTTGCTTCTTTAGTGAGAGTTTTCAGGAGTCCACATTTTGGCAAATCCAACACTGAACCAGTTTCATGAAACTGTAGCATGGGAGATGGGTGGTCTCGTAGGGTGTCTTGCATTGAAATCTGCTGCAATGACCCGGTTACTGCGTTCACCAGACATCAACACAATTTCTATCCGCTCCTCACGTGTTAACCTCTGTGACATGTCAATGGCTGTACACAAAGAGAAACTTGTAAATAACTCATGAAAGAATAAAGTCACGTTAAAACCAAGCACACCATTGTTTTACTTTTGAAATTCCCAATAAGTTTGATGTGTCACAGGACACTCTTCCTATTGAAAAAACAAAAGTTGTATCCAAAATGGCCGACATCAAAATGGCCACCATGGTCACCACCCATCTTGAAGTTCACCCCCCTCACATACTAATGTGCCACAAACAGGAAGTTAATATCACCAACCATTTCCATTTTATTAAGGTGTATCCATATAAATAGCCCACCCTGTATAAACATTGTAACACTTGTTTAGTAGGAGCGTCTACTGGAAGATGCAGTAGATACCTGGCCTTACAATTCTTCAAAGAGTGTAAGCCCATTTTTGGGACTCTGTCTATTACCCATTGACTGCTGTAGGCAAATCAAGAATTTAAAAAGGTATTCAATGCTGATAGAAACCAAATATAACAAAGAGGTGTGACACCAACCAACTGAGGAGGGCACAACACTAAATGCCATTTCATTTGCACTCTCAGCAGCTGAGAGTTGCAGTATTCCAGATGTGACAAGAGCACAGCTTGGTCCAGATGTTGGGCAGCACACAGTCAGCTACGATCTCACCTTACTGATATATGCTACAGAGTGAATCAAGAATAAGGAAATGTTTCAACATAGTCATGGAAGGACAGGTAGTCACTCCAACACCATCCCGAAAGATGAATTGGCAGATGTTGGCGACAGAGCAAAGATGGAGAGATGGTGTGCTTAAAAACCACACACCCGAAGTTCACTTGTTGGTTATATGCAATGAGCAGCAATGTACCACATGTAGCAGACGGCACGACTTTAAATCAATTACAGGTACTTTTGCACCATAGCGCTAAGAAACCCACAGGATGGGATGATAGTGCCTAGTGACATGAGGCACAACGGGCCGGACCCTGATCATTGAGCCAATCAAGCCATGCCAACATTTAAAGCAGCCATACTGGTGTATTTGGTTAGCCAACGAGCAACATCACCAATATGAAAATGAAAGTTGCCCATTTTAGAAACAAAAGACCCCAGAAAAAGTAGATGAATGTCAGCTCAAAGCCTCCATGCGATACCATGAGCTGCTCAGGGTATAGAGGGTAGCTCAGACACATCCCAGAGTTAAATAGAAAGCAGTCTTACGCAGCATTAAAAGCACTCCTTGAGTAGACTTGGCAAAGATGGGATGTGATAAGTAAAGGAGGCCAGCAATAAATGCAACAAAAGAGTTCAAGGGTGGGTTTACGGCTGAAGTGTAGGTCACCGCCAATTTCATAATAAACCAAAAATCGACAGCTAGAGCTTTAGACACAAGACCCCCAGGTGTCACTCCATTTAAAAACTGCACAAGATTCCAACCATTCATGAAGAGCCTTTTATTTAAAATTTCAGATTCACTTTCTGCTTGTTCAACCTTCTCAAAGCAACTATAGCTAAAACCAGGATCAGCATCAACATGGCAGCTGCAGCTCCCAGCACCAGGTATCCAGTGGGAAGAGAGGCTGTGGGAGGAAGACAAAGGACATTTACTCTCCAAGCCATACAGTAAAGGATGAAGACCTCAAGCAGAACTCTGGACTACTCTAGAAGGATCAAGATGGTTACCTTTCTGCTCCAGTCTGGAGGTTTGCATACCGTCAGCCTCAAAAACCACAGGACCACTGTGAATGAGCACATTCTTCCTGGATGAAGCAATTTGTTCCACCTTTTCTGCAGCTCTGCCAGATCCTGGGAGAAAAAAAAAAAAAAAAAGTTTAGCTTCACACCCCGAGCCCCCTTTACCAGGCAGTCAACCAGATTTCACACCCCATGTCTACGAGACAAGCAGTCTCCATACCAGTGTGCAAAGCATCAATTACAAGGCACTGAATTACTGTATTAACAGCAACACCTTGTCCTACAAAACACACACCACAGCCAAAAACTGCCACGGGCTACTTACTTCTTACAGGGCAGCTCTGAGTACAGGGGTCTGTGGCAGAGGGATAGCAGGCAGCAGCAACACAGTAGATGAAGATCTACAGAGAAAAGCCAGGGACACAAATCATGAAACCACACAGCAGAGAAGCTTCGGATGTCACTGGTTTGTATCCATACACCGATCTCCAAACTGAAGCCCATCACAGTATTTCAAGCAAGACCATAGCAACAACAAGGCAGGATTACCCTTTGCCACAAAAACACCCACCTTTTCAGCCAAGGCTTGCCGAGCTACAGGGTCCACAAAAGCAAACATCTCAAACACAAATCTCTTGTAATGACTTGGGTAGGCTACTCCAGATGTGCTGTCCACCGTCACCAAGCTAGTCAAATAGTTGTCCCCTGCGTATGGGCACCTGGGACAAACAGACCTCCAGTTAGCACGGACCAGCCACCCTCTTCACCTCACCCTCCCACAAGGTGGTCACCTACCCATTCACCAGAAGGCTCCACTGGGGCTGGCTGGAAGCAGCAGGTCCTGGAGTGACCCAGCAGTCCCCTAGAGTCAGCACAAGGTTAGGGTCAGTCCTGTTCACGATGTGCACTTCCACAGCCACAGGATCCCTCAGAGTTTTGGTCACTGGGTAGTCCGCATCCACATAGTAGGAGCCATAGGAGGAATCTGACCATGGAAAAGAGCAGAAAATAACTGGAAATTGCATACGCTAACCATACGATTCTCGGAACTACAAATCTACCAGCTTTTATTGTACCTTCAAACCATTCTGTGAAAGGAATGGAAATTAAATGATCATGGACCCCACCCAACAGTACCTGTAGCAATGACCAATTCCAGGTCAAATGGCCCTTGCTCTACTACTGGAAGAGGTGGCGCCACAGTATACACCTCAGCCTCCACTTGCACATCCTGGCTTCCCGAGTAGGTGCACTGGAAGAATAACCTGAGGAGAGAAACACCACATCATAGCAGGTAGAGCACATTTAGGGTCAGAGGAAGCAGGTTCAGAAGCCTTACTTGTAGACACTGTCCCTGGTGATGGAGCCCTCTGGACCACTCCTCACAGTAATGGCAGCAGACATGGTGTTCTGGTAAGTCACATTGCCACCAGAAAGCTGAAACAGGGACATTAGAATTAGTGCAATCTATGAAGTCATTGCAGGGGATTTCCATTTCTAGCACATCAGCAAGACATTTCTAAGGTCTTTATGGTCCAACAACTTTAGAACAAACCTGATCCCCTTTACTAGGACAGAATAACTACAGAATTAGGACTAATATTAGATCCACCACAAGCCATCAGGTCTAATACAGAGATCTGATTACTCAGCTCTCTGGCTTCCTATGGTTGACAGAGTGCTTGCTGCTGCACATCACCAAGATGGAGTCTCACCTGAACTGTGCTGCCACAGGCACTGACTGGAAACTGGTACATGACAAAGCTGGACAGGCTGGTCACAGGGCTGCAGCTGGGGGAACTGCTGTCCACCAACTGGATGGACCCAAGATCCAGGGAAGGAAGGGTCACATTCTCAGACACCACCACCACAAACTGGCCATCCAGGGTGCACTGCACAGTCACTGGCCAAACCAAACACAAGCATGAATATCCAGTAGCAGCCACCTTTGCTCACTCGCACTCTCCCACCACTCACCATCATTGGCATAGTAGCATGGACTGGTGCTGCTGCTTGAATCATAGCAACAATTGCTGGCTTCACAGTCTGCTTGAGTGATGGATGAAGACCCTCCACAAGGGAGCTTCTCGCTGTCCACAACGGCACATCTATCAGACGGAAGCTTAAGAACTCGACGACCTTTTAAAAAAAATAAAAACCCACACTCTTTTTTATATATATATATATATATATATATATATATATATATATATATATATATATATATATATATATATATATAAAAAAAACTCCATGTTCCAACCCTGAACAGAAGCATACCTGGCTTAGGGCATGTGAAGGTTTTCAGATTTGCGCGAGATCCAACGGCAATGGTCACGACGTATTGGGAGCTCTAAAGTGAGCAGAAGAGGCTCAGACCACAAATGACATACAGCTTAATTTAAAAAACAGTAACCAACAGCTGAAACGTCGGCGCTACTCACCTTCTCAGACGCATAACCGTACGTTGAAGAAAAGGGCACAGTTAGTGTGGTGCGGCCAGACTTTTCACGGATGACAACTCCTGGGAGATTGTTGGTCACCTTTACCAGTCCAACACTCGTCTCTGAAAAAGATAGTTTACTAGCTTTACTGGAATACGCAGGAGCTAACAAGTCCAAGTACCGAGGACACGCCACACTCACTTTGAAGAAAAACGGTCGGAGAGCCGGCAATTGACAGCATCATCATCTTGTCACCATCGCATTTTTTGGTCAAGTCTCCTGACGCCGCATAAACAAACTGCACCCCCATCAGGCAAACGACCAGCCAGAAAAAGCACCAACAATCCAAACGTGCCATGCTGTGAATTCGCCAAACAGAAACACCACATGAACAAGAGAGCGCAGGTTTAAATCATCAGCGGCTGCGGCCCGCGCAAGTGACTCGTTAGTGAGAAAGCGCGGGAAGTCTGAGGCACTCCTTCTGCTCGTGCGGCTTTAATGAGCAATCAGCACGTCAGGGCATCGGACTGATATGTCCAGTAGAAGACTGCGTGTAAGTGACCGCTCAGCAGTGCGATCTTTTAATTTAGTGAGGGAAATCAGGAAATCTCAACTAAGAAAAAAAAAAAAGGAGAAACGTGACAGCTATAGGTACGAGTATGTCTAAAGAAGGGCTTTGTAAGGTTTTAGAATGACCCGTTAATTAAGTACTGATAAATAAATCAGAAGAAAGAGGGTCTTCCTGAATGTTTTTTTTTTTAATTCACAACGTTTTTGAATTTTGGAAACTAAATGACTAGAAGTTAGTTCAGCCGTATTGTTTTAATTGAAATTCCTTCCGAAATGATGTAGAAGAAAAAAAACCTCCATAAAAAATATTATCTTTCACATACTTTCTCGTGGTTCAACTTTTTTAACATCTATTTTCCCAATTTCATCTTTCTCTCTTCATTTTTTAGCATTCCATTTTAACCTTTTATTTCATTTCATTGTTTAGCACGCATGTTCTAGTATTTGGAGATGAGTTTCCCGACAACGGCGAATCCTAATAACGGGCATTTTTTTTCTTTCGTTAACGTATGCAGTCACCGTGCCGCAAATCCAGTTGTTATTATTATTTTTTTTTCATTAGCTGTGGGGAATGAAGGGGATTTTTTTAGACATATTTTACTTTAGATGGTATTCAAGCCCTCTCTGTATCCTTTAATTCCCACCCCTGGTGCAGTGCGGACTTCTCTTCGTTGATTCGCCCCACTTTTGTTTCTCACACACAAGGGCATCGCGATGTCATCGGAAAGTAGAACAGGGGGCTCATCGTTTCAAAATGAACTTTTTTTTCACTGATGCGTGTGCCTGTCCTTTCTTTTGCGTTTGTCCACGAACCAGTCCGTGTCCGAATTTAGCCGCTTTTAAGGGCTTTTTCGTATTTGGTGATTTAATTACTATGTAGTGTTTACCGTATGTAACTTTTCACAAGTGTATTTATTTCCACTGATGGGTTAATAACGAAAACATTTGTCAATTGTCACTCAACGACTTTGCAGTGCGTATAGCATGAGATGAGTCCTAGGATAAAACAAAATGTAGCCCATATTAAGATAAATAAATGAATAAAATTACTTTTAAAAAAGTCTTCAAACATTTATTAAAATGGAGCTATAATAAACCGAGCGTAGAGCTGCTTTGCAATAAGCTTTTTGTTCGTCAAATATTTTGTGTAAGAGGCTGACACTGGTCATGATTTTTTTTATATTAGGCTGACCCGTCTTTTAAGGCGACCGACTTTTAAGTTGACCACCACTTAAGGCAATTCAATATGTAGATTAATTTGATATTTTATACAAACTCATTAATTTGGTTATATTGCATTTGAGCAGTATTACTTTAATACTCGTAGTTTCTGTTATTTTTGTGATGAAATTTAAACTTTTTTATATATTGAGGTCGCCCTTTTGAACCCCCCTGATATTTACTACGCGGTGTGGCATTTGTACTCCATCAACATTAATTATTTCCAGAGACATAATTTAGTGTATTTTTCCAGCGCACAAAAGCAAGGGAACGATGGGAGCACCAGAACTCTGCTCACATCATGTCGCTTCGTACCGCAAGCTGCAAGTAGTAAGCCTGTGATAAGCAGAATACCGCTACGCTTTCCACTCACGGGACAGAAGGACAATCCCGACCGCTTAAGAAAGAAGAAGAAGAAGATATCGCACAGTCTGGAGTAGAAAATCATCTTTTACCTGGAAAAACGAAACTACAAATCCCATCGTGCATTGCAAAATGGACTGGGCGTGTGTGAAACTCCGCGCCTGCGTAGCACTCAAGGGACAGAAGGACAAACCCGACCGCTTTTATATAGAAGGATGATGATTTGAGTGGTCACTTCAAGGCAAGCGGGCAGCAGTGATGGAAAGTAACGAAGTAGAATTACAATTGTTTCTGTTTTTTTTTTTTTCTGTAATTTTATTTACAAGATTTATCTGCAGAAACTTTTTACTTTTATTCCACTACATTTTATAGCACATATCTCAACCTTCCAGTCAGTTACACTTCTACTTGGCGATGTATTTTTACAGTCATGACTACATGAGTAGTTTCACGAAGCAATAAAAGAAGTCCTACAGAAAGCAGGGTGTACAAAATTCCCTGATATTTGCTGAACCGAGTCAAGACACGCCCACAAGACTATGCACGGCGTTTTGTTTCTGAATTGTAACGCGCTCACAGTCTCTACCTGCTTGTTTGTCAGTAACGCACAACACACAGTTACAAAAGTTAACAGCAAAGGTTTTTTTTTTTTTTTTTTTAATTATTTATTTATTTTTTGTAGTGTTCACTGTAACTTAATATTTTAGCTATTGTTGCAACTTATGTTGATATTCAGTGCAAGTATACAAAAGCGCTATTATGGCTATGTTTGCTATTTGCGAATGAACATATTGTTAAGTCTGTGCACTGTTGACCTTTGAGGAGAGATGAGTTGTATTTTTCTACGCTACAAGACGTTAAAATGTGTTGATTTTTTCAGTATTAAACGTAAAGGTATTTTTTTCTAAATGAATGCCGTCTTGGGCATTACGCTGTACCTTTAATTCTGGTTAATAGTGCCACCTACTGGTTTGATTAAACAATACGTAAAGTTGAGATATGTTTAACATTGCTCTTGCTGAATACTGTGTAACTTTGACATTTAATTAGTTATGTTCATATATGTATTCCATCGGTATTTATGCACTTATTGTATTCATTTATTTCTGTTTAGATACCACACATGTATACAAATCTATCAAAGTACCTGAAGCAAGCTGTTGAAGGGTGTTATCTACTCTCTGGTGTAGCTGCGGTTCTTTCTAACCGAAGAATTAGGCCAGCAAGTGTACACTCAGCACAGTAACGTACAACTGTCCCTCACAGTGGGAATCGATTGGCGAACACAAACAAATCGATTCAGCATTGCGCTCCTCGTGAGTGCTAAACGCGCGATCCCGCTACGCCAGCCTCATTCGTTTGTAGTGCTTCAATGGATCGCCGACATGTCTGTGGTTGGTCGACGCTTGATTGTGTGGTAAAATGAGCCAGTCTGTCTAAGCATGAATTCACCTATCGAATGACAAACCGCCCGATATTAGTGAAACAATACCGTTTACGCATCACAGAGAGATTTCCTTTTACTAATCTAATCTGGTCGAATCTAATCTAATGTAAGTTTATAATTATTCCCACCCTCCATTTGACAACCAGTAAAACACTCAAGTGCTGTCATTCTTCTCATCTTAAGACCGGGACAGAGGAGGAGAAAACAGACAAGCTTGTGAAATGAAGGGACCTCGGAGCTGGTTTGATCGAAACCGAAAAAGCAAATGTGGCTTAAGAATTTGATGACTCTCGGGGTTTTGTGAGGGGTAAGACAATCAAGTCGGGATGGGGAGCATACACTGGTACAGCACGTTACCGCACCCACCACATGACGAAACAGCACGGGATCCCGGTTGGCAACCCCACAGGCAGACATGCGGTCCAGTCCCACCCTCCAGAATTGACCTATCTGTTGCAGCCAGGTGTTACGTGGGTGAACCTTTGGCCTAGTCCAGCCACTCAAGTCCTCAATAAGGATCACCCTCTGGGAATTGCGTCACATGGCCATAGTATCTACCTCACTGAGGACTACACTTGAACACTTAACACCAAACAGCTGGTCAAGAGGGCCAAACAGCAGCTGGACTTTCTGAGGAAGCGGAGGAATTTTGGTATGTCGACTAAGATCTCTTGGCATCTTTTACAGCTACATTGTTGAGAGCATCTTGACCAGCTGCATCACTGTGTGGTACGGCACCACTACTGCTATGGTCCGCAGATTCCTGCAGAGAGTGGGAAAGACTGATGTGAAGATCAACAGGACCCCACTGCCCTCTCTGCAGAGCATCTACAACTGCAGAGTCTGCAGGAGATCTGCCTCGACTCACCCCCAACACAAAACTGTTCACACTTCAACCCTCAGGCAGGAGGTATAGAAGTATGAAATGAGGGCTTCCAGGCTAAAGAAATTTCCCCAAGGCTATTAGCATCCTAAATAACTGACTGGAGTTTATAACCGTGGTCCACCTCATTCTATCGACCTCACACAACTGTATTGGTCTTGACCATCACACACCAACCTGCACATTACACTTTATACTTCTATTCTGTTTTTATACTTTACGCTGCCTCTGTTACTTATTGTCTATCTGCTGCTAATTATTTATGTTCATCTTTATATGATGATTCTGTTATTTGGTGCGGACAGCAAAGAAAGAATTTCATTATACTGGGAAACATATTTCCTTACTGTGCACATGACAATAAACTTTGAACTTGAACTAGTGATGTAAGCTCCCTTACAATGCAGGTCATGTACCTCATTTGGGACTGCAGGAGCAACAGAAATTCAAACCAGTGGGACCCAAAGATTCTCTGAAGAGACACATATGATGGAGTCCAGTCTTCATCTCAGGTCACCAGATATCGTTCATGTCTCACAAACAGGGAGCACCAGGACTCTAAAGACTTGTACTTTCATCATTTTTCAGATATAAGGAGAACCACACAACCCTTTCCAGTCACCTCATGACCCCCATGCTCTCTCAGTCCATCTACTGACTTCATAGGAAGAGTCACCAGAGATATGAATGTCACTGCTGAGGTAAGTAAACCTCTCGACGAGGTCAACACTCTCTCCACAGACAAACTGCTGATGCCCATGCCCAAGAAGTCATTAAAGGCTGTTTGGTTTTTATCAGGACCCTCACAAGGCCAGACACTCAGACTCCTCACTCAGTCTCTTGATTGCACCGATCAGAGCCTTCATTGACTCTGTGAATAATCACAACATTATTAACAAAGACAAGATCAGTGAATCTTTCTTCACCAACAGATGCCCCCCATTCGCTGGACCCTACGACACTATGCAACACTCAGTCCATGCAAGTACTGAACAGAGTAAGAGCAGAACACACCGCTGATGGACCCCAGAATCACCTGAGAGGGTCTGCCCCTCTCTACACAGCACTCACAGTACCAGTGTACAGGCGGCCATGATATCCGACAACCTTGAGAGGATCCCGTGAAGTCTCATGATGTCCCACAGGGCAGCTTGATCAACTGACTCAAACACTTTATGAAAATCGACAAAGGCTGTAAAGAAACTCTGTTGATATTGGTGTTTGCGCTCCATGAGAACCCTCAGTGCCAGGATGCAGTCGATGGTAGACTTCTTAGGCGTCAAACCAGACTGCTCCGGTCGCTGGTAGGTGAGCAATTGATCACTGATCCTATTGAGGATGACCCTAACAAGGACGTTACCTGGCACTGAGAGCAGTGTTTTCATCCTGTAGTTGCTGCAATCCAGGCGATCACCCTTCCCTTTCCAGATAGGGATGACAAGTCCCGTTTTCTAGTCACTTGGGATGACGTGCGTCTCCAAAATGGAAGGAAAGATTATTTGCAATGCCAGGAGGACAGCTGGCCACCAACCTGGAGAAGTTCACCCACAGATACCACAGAACCCTGCAGCCTTCCCTTCCCTCAGCTGGTCCACCACCTTTGCAATTTCAGTGAGGCTGGGAGGTTCACAGCTAATTGGAGGATCAGCTTCAAGAACCGCAGGCATAGAGATGTCCAACAGCCTCATGGGAGGATCAGCTCATCACTGATCTAATCTATGCAAATCTAGTCTAATATAATACAATATAATAAAATATAACATAATATAATATAATATAATTATTTCCTTCTTCCTTCTGACAACCAATAAAACACTCAAGTGTGTAAGACAATGAGGATATCATATACTGTCATATGAAAAAGTTTAGAACCCCCTCTTAATTCTTTAATTTTTGTTTCTCATTGGCTGAGCTTTCAAAGTAGCAACTTCCTTTTAATATCTGACATGCCTTATGGAAACAGGAGTATTTCAGCAGTGACCTTAAGTTTATTGGATTAACAGAAAATAAGCAATATGCATTATAACAAAATTAGACAGCGGCATAAATGTGGGCACCCCAACAGAGATATGACATCAATACTTAGTGGAGCCTCCAAGCAAGACCAAGGAACTGGTAGTGGATTTTAGGAGGCCCAAACCCCTCCTGGACCCCGTGATCATCAGAGGTGACTGTGCAGAGGGTGCTGACCTAAAATACTTGGGAGTGCAGCTGGATGATAAATTGGACTGGACTGCCAATCCTGATATTCTGTGTAAGAAAGGTCAGAGCCGACTATACTTCCTTAGAAGGTTGGCGTCCTTCAACATCTGAAATAAGATCCTGCAGATGTTCTACCAGACGGTTGTGGTGAGAGCCCTCTTCTATGCGGTGATGTCCTGGGGAGGCAGCATAAAGATGAAGGACGCCTCACACCTGGACAGACTTGTTAGGAAGGCAGGCTCTATTGTAGGAATGAAGCTGGACAGGTTGACATCTGTAGCAGAGCGACGGGCGCTAAGCAGGATCCTTTCAATCATGGAGAATCCACTGCATCCACTGAACAGGATCATCTCCAGACAGAGGAGCAGCTTCAGTGACAGACTGAGGAGACTCCACACTATGCGACTCTTCACACCTGCTGTCTTGTCTGAAGTCTTTGTCCACATAACTGGTTATAAAGCAGCTTTATTTTGCAGAGTCACAGTGAGAAGAAATTCAGGAAAGCAGACAATCAATATACATGACAGCGTCAGGGCTCTTCTGTACCCCATCTTTTGGGTGAGGCAAGTTTATATACCTCTAGAATGCGTGATTTAATATCATTATGAAATATAACAGTCAACACGTTTATTATACACAATCCTTGAGCCTCTTCAACGTCCCTTGCAAAACTTGATTTCTTGGCCCCGTTTGTTATGGCGTTCAGATGTAAGTTAAGGGAAAACGTGATAAGGCAGACTCAGGTGTGGAATGCTCAGACATTAAGTCCTTTGGACAAATATTTTTCTGTTTTGCTCAGCAAAGCATGCTTTTACATAGTGTATGGTGTGGACTTGACCCGGACACAGATAGGCGGACATGTTGTACTTCACCACCACACGTGTTTTATTTACAGTTATTTACAAATATTAAGTCACTCAGACCCAGTTCAAATAAGTGCACAAACCCCAATACTCAGTCCTGGCCTCACAATGCCTTTCTTCAAGCCGCCTCCACACCTCTCTGGTGCCTTGTCCTGCTTCTACCCAACTCCAGCCATGATTGAAGGGAGACGGCCCCTTTTATATACTCCCGGACGAGCTCCAGGTGGTTCCCGGCATTCCCCTCTTGGCCACGCCACAGCGTGATGGAAATGCCGGCTGTTTTCCCGGCAGCTCCCCGGGTGTCCTCCTAAATCTTACCCTTCCCTACCTGGTGTGTCGGAAGTGCTGAGGTCACAAGTCCCCAAGGCATTGGGGCTCCTCCTGGCGGTGACCACGAGCCTCTATAGGGTGGGGTTTCCATGCCCTGAACCCATGGCCCCCAAAGCAACAAGGAAGGCGACCTCCACGTGATCCCATAAGGGGACACGACCACTTCCGGTCCTCCAAGGCGTCCCGGCCGGATAGTCGCCCCTGGCATCCGCGACAATGGTTTTGTAAAGCTTACTTCTCAGACATGAATTAGTAAAAGGGAACAAAGAGAACATTCATCTTCCACACTTCCACCCTGGGGTTGTAAACGCTAACATTATTCAAAGTTATTGTCTCTTTTTACATGCATTTTTATTACTCTTTAATTTAATATTGTTTTTCTTTTTTGTATCAGTATACTGCTGCTGGATTATGTGAATATCCTCTTGATTAATAAAGTATCTATCTATCTATCTATCTATCTATCTATCTATCTATCTATCTATCTATCTATCTATCTATCTATCTATCTATCTATCTATCTATCTATCTTTTACCTCTCGATGCTGTCCTCCTATAGCCTGTGATGAGTGTCTGGATGATGGATGGAGGTATTTCTGACCATTCTTCATACAATCTCTCCAGTTCACTTTAATTTGATGGCTGCCAAGCATGGACAGCCTGCTTCAAATCATCCCATAGATTGTCGATGATCTTCAAGTCAGGGGACTGTGATGGCCATTCTAGAACATTGTACTTCTCCCTATGTATGAATGCCTTTGTAGATTTCATACTGTGTTTTGGGTCATAGTCTTGTTGGAATATCCTTCCCCTGCATAACTTCAACTTTGTGACTGACGCTTTATCCTGAAAATTTTTTTTAAATTGGGTTGAATTCATCCGACCCTCGACTCCAAAAAGGGCCCCAGTCCCTGAACTAGTCACACAGCCCCACAAAAAGATGGAACCTCCACCAAATTTGACAGTAGGTAGCAGGTGTTTTTCTTGGAATGTGGTGTTCTTCATCCACCATGCAAAGCATTATTTGTTCTGATCAGATAACTCCATTTTTCTCTCATCAGTCCAAAGCACTTTGTTCCAAAAATGAATCTGGTTTGTCTAATTGAGCATTTGATACAACAAGTGACTCTGTTTGTGGTGAGAGTGCAGAAAGGGCTTCTTTCTCATCACCCTGCCATACAGATGTTCTTTGTGTAAATTGTGCTGAGTTGTAGAACGAAGTACAGACACACCATCTGCAGTGAGATGTTCTTGCAGGTCTTTGTAGGTGATCTGTGGGTTGTCTGTAACCATTCTCATAATCCTCTGCATATGCCACTCCTGTATTTGTCTTGGCCTGCCAGACCTGCTAGGTTGGTTTAACATCAACTGTGCCTGTGGCCTTCCATTTCCTGATTCCATTCCTTACAGTTGAAACTGACAGTTTAAACCTCTAAGATGGCTTTTTGTAGCCTTCCCCTAAAACAGGAGATTCAACAATCTTTGTTTTCAGATCTTTGGAGAGTTGCTTTGAGGATCGCATGCTGTCTGTCACTCTTCAGAGAAGAGTCAAAGAATTATAAAAAAAAAAAACATTAACAAGACCTACTGAGATGATTAAAGGATCACCCCTAATGCCAATGTCATTTTGTTGACCCCCCTTTTGCTTTAATGCCAGCCCTAAGTCTGTTGAAACTTCTCATCAGCTTTACACACCTAGATTGAGCCCACTCGATATTTGCCCCAACTCTTCTTTACAGTTGAACTGTTCAAGTTCACTCACATTAGATGGTGAGTGTTGGTGGTCTGCTATCTTCAGATCTTTCCACAGATTTTCAGTGTGATTTAGGTGCTTTTATGCGTTCCTAAGATACGACGCAAACTCCGAGTTGATCGAGCTTTTTCAGGTGCAGCTCCAAAACTCGGGAATGATTTGCCGTAGCACTTTAAGGCAGGCTGTGTCACTCGCTGTCTTTAAATCTTATTTAAAAGCGCACTTTAACCGGCCTTTAACCCAGTATGATATGTTGACTGTCTGTGTACTTTTTATTATGAATCTCCTCAGCTCTTATGTATTTATGTGTTTCTGTTTCTTTTACCCTTTGGTTATTGTTTGTCTGATATGTTGGGCTTTTATTGTACAGCACTTTGGTCAGCCTTGATGTTGTGTTTAAAGTGCTTTATAAATAAATAAATAAATAAAATAAACCTTGCTAGCTGTTCCGGCTCAAGACAGGCATATATGAGGGGGCTGACAGAAATGTGAAGGGGGCACATGGTGGCGGAGAGACGGAAAGGGGTGGTGTGGTGGTGGTGGTGGGGGGTGCTCTGGATAACTGTTTTCGTCATGTCATTGGATTGCTCTTTGTCAGGCCTCTACCCTAAGACCTGTCCAACTTGGGTGTCCCACCTGAAGGCTAAGCTTCTGCTGGTGTGGCTCTTAGGGTCACCGAGGTATGAAAACCCCCTGACCACAATAAGGTGGCAATCCCTAAGGAGGAAAACTGAAAAATAAAATAACAAAAAATAAAATAAAATTTTCCTCATCAGATTAAAACAACTAAAAACATGACATTTATCTTAATTGGATGGCCTAAATCAAATATATTCGAACCCAACAAAAACACTTCTCACTATTGCCAATATTAGCAAAACTAAAAAGGGTAGGCCAAGTTATAAAAAAAAAAAATCAATTCACTAAGTTTTGAAAAATAAAACTGAAAAATAGAATAAAAAAATCTAATAAAATAAAGAATAAAATAAAATATCCATCCAGATCTTTACATCCAACAATATAAAATGTATCTTAATTGGATGGCCTAATTCTCAAATAAATTTGCAAAATAAAGTAAGAATAAAATAAGACCTCTCAATATCTATATATGTAATTCACTAAGGCAAGACAACCATGAAAAGCACGCCGGAAGGGGCTTGGATTCACTAAGCCGCCGACAAGTGAGACACCTATGGCGCACGCAGGAAGGAGCCACGCCCACCAACTCCAAGACCATTGGATAGGACAACTCGCAGGGCCCCGCCCACCAAGTCGGACGCGAGGACACAGAAAAAGTGGCGTCATTTATATTCGTCTGTCGTGGAGGCCACATGCGGTGCAGGTCAGGTTAATGCCATGTTCATGTCATGCACCTCCGAGCTACGTTGACTGTTCATAGAGGCATGTTTCTCGCGGAGGTGAATCGCCATATGCAGCGTGCGAGGGGTATCCCATGGGATCCTTAAAACATTCCTTTACGACTGAGGTTAAAACACAATGAAGTAAGCAGTCTACGAGTTTTCGGTTACAACGCATGACCGCTTGCACCATAGAAAACTGTTTTACACACTACATACAGCAATTCGCATCCGCAACAAACCTGCGTCTTCTTAGATGCTCCTGCAGGAACACGGAAGACGTTTTCCTGCCCAACAACACTCCTTTTTCACCGGCCCGCGTCTACCCTCGCTCTCTACGCATTCACACTGCCTACCCATGTGCCCTGACGCAAAAACTCACCGACCACCCAGTTAGCCCCTTTCGTCTGTGCAAGGAGTCCAAAACACGTCTAAGCCACATTGACTTTTCATTATTCTTTTCGGTTTCGACACCAACCACGTCCACCATGAAAAACCATGCGAAAGGAACAATGAAGCCCCGCCCACAAACTCTACCCCTCCTCCCATGTGCTCAGGAACGCACCTCAGACCACTGCCCGCCAACTCAAACAGCTCATCAAACACATACTCACTCACTTTAGTCTGTGCTGCGGTCCAAACCCAGCTGTGAGCCACGTTGACTATTCTTTTGTCCTCCATGGCTACCGCTTCAAATGTATTTCATGGAAACAACACTTCTTTCAATGTTATAGAAATTCCTGCTTCAGGTAACTGTTTGTTTCTGTCAGTCGGGTTTTTTTGGAGAAATGTCATTGACGAAACTGTTGCTCATAGCAAACTGTTTTACACGCTACATACAGCAATTCGCATCCGCGACAAACATGCGTCTTCTTATGCTCCTGCACTTTGTACACACACCCCCCCCCATGGTGGTCGGGTGTCTTGGTGGATTATATATAGAAAGGCAGCCAAAACCGCACAGAGCAATGAAAAGTCTTCGTGAGTCACAGGTAGGGTTACCACTTTTAATACAAACAAATAAGGGACCCATACTGCAGCGGGGGGCACATCCCTTGGGGGCCAAGACCACGGAACACGCAATTTCATTCTCAAATACGGGACGATTCCGTATTTTATTCTGTGGGTGGTGGTGCATGGCAGATCTTACTTAGTGGAGCGATTTGGATGCTTATTTCCGAAAACGAACGAGACTCCCGCCTGCTAAATAGTTACACGACCCAACAGCGGTCGGCGTTCAAATTCTTACAGGGACAAGTGGCTTTCAGCCACGTGAGATTGAGCATTAACAGGTCTGTGATGCACTTGTATGTCTGGTACTTCACGCGCGCGCTACACTGAATGGATCAACGTGTGTCTACCCGGCGTGGGTAAGCCGTTGAACCCCATTCGTGATGCAGACCGTGGCTTGCAATTGTTCCCCATGAACGAGAAATTCCCAGTACGTGCGGATCATACGCTCGCACTGATTATGTTCCTACCCTTTGTAACCCCCCCCGGGTGACTTGGTGGATTATATATAAAAAAGCACCCAGAACCGCAAAGAACAATGAAAAGTCAACGTGGAAACCGACTGAGGCGGTGTTTGGAAAATGAACAGTCAACGTGACTCACAGGTGAGTGTGGATTGTACACAGACAAAAGCGACTCAGGTAGGGAGTTGGGGGCGGGCACATAAGCGGGCAGTGCGTACTGAACGAGCGCCGTTCAACCCCGTCCTTCGCTTTGGAAGGAGAAGGCGCACCTCCGGTTTTCAGTCACGGACAATTGTATGTTGCTTCGTAGCGTGCATTGTTGCAATGTTACTTTTCTTGGTGGTTTATTAAATTACGGATTTTTCAAATGTTTATTTTTTCCTCTGTGCTTAAAAATCATTTAAAAAGCGGCCTGATTATGTGGCGTATGCTACGCCGCGGGTTGGCTAGTAGCCAATATTTACAAAACTAAAAAGGGTTGGCATAGTAATTAAAAAAAAAAAAGTCTTTTCCTACAATTCTCAAACTAATTTGTAGAACACAACAAATTAGAACAGAACATTTGAACTTTTTTCTTCTTTTTAGTCTTTTTGTCTTGTTTAAAGCTTGTTTGTTTTGCATCAAACTGAACTCTCCATTTGCAACTGAACAGCTCCACTCTCCTTTCACTTCAATCCACTCTACAACAACAGTCTCCTATTTAACTTTGCAAAAACTCTTCCAAATTCATCCATAGCCAAGTTATTTGTTATGGACTTCTCATGGGCCAAAACCACTAAATTCCTCTTTCTTTTGTGTAACATGGTGCGACGATAGGGGGTTAGGACCTGTGATAAAGTGGAGAAGGAACTCTCACACGATGCTGAAGACACACCAATGACCAGGGCTGTTACATGCAATTTATGCAACTCAGGAAAGGGTTCCTTGTACTCCCATCACAGCCAGAGGGTGCAACAGGATGGGATCTAGAAATGTGATAGATTTGGGAGCAACACTAGATATGGCTCTCATCAGGTCAATATTCTTGTGTGAAAATCTAGTTTCTATTTCTGAAATGGCCCTGTCAAGGATGTTGAGCAGGGATCTATTCAGAGACTGATGGGGGGAAATGGTAGGGTCACCAGAGTCTGTAGATCCCAAAGTTGAGAGTACAACACTTTGACCCAGGTGTTTGCTCATTGTTCTCCTTCACTTTGTTGGACGTGACTCATCCTCAGCATCAGATAGATAGATAGATAGATAGATAGATAGATAGATAGATAGATAGATAGATAGATAGATAGATAGATAGATAGATAGATAGATAGATAGATACTTTATTAATCCCAAGGGGGAATTCATATAATCCATATTAGATGACACTCCCCAACAGTCATCCTCACGGATGTTTTTAAAGGAGTCCAGTGCTGCACTAAACCTCAGAAGCACTGCACAGATCAACTGACTGAGGCTGTAGAATAGCATTTGCTGGTTTCAAGACACCAAGCACCCGCACTGGGAACTTTCCAATCTCAGACAAGTGATGCCTCTTAATTTGGCATAGCAGGCCTGATGCCTCGGTACACAGGTCAACTGTATCATCATCATCCTCTGTCATCTCAGGTAGGATACTAAGGATTTCTTCTTGATTGTCTACAGTGCACCTTGTCACCTCATAGTGGCTTGTCCATCTGATCTCAAGCAGCTTTTTTAGACAAGGTGCATCATGTTTATTGAGCACATAGTGGTGGTGAAAAAAGTTGTAGACTGAACTAGATAGGCTAAAAATCTTTTTTCACACGGCTCACTCTGCATGGCCTGCACAAGCACTAAGTGGAGTTGGTGGTTGTAGCAGTGGATGTATGGGACATATCTGTCAAGTCTCTTTTGGAGCAGAGCTTGTACCCCACCTCTAACCCCACTCATCACAGAAGCCCCATCATAACGCTGGCTCAGTATACTGTCAGCACTGTAGCCAGCATCACAAAGGTGGAACAGGATCTCAGAGGTGATGTACTCTGCATCAAGTTGTTGCAAGTCAAGCAACCCAATGAGATGCTCCTCTGGCATAGAATTTCTGACAAACCGTATTATCACAGACACATTTTCCACATTGCACCTATCCCTGGTCCCATCTCTTTTGAGGCAAAACCCTGCAGAATCAGCACTTTCATATTTTTTCCTGACCTCTCCAAGCACCATGTCAGCCAGTGTTTGGATAATTTCATTTTGGATATTCTTAGAAGTGTATTTTGCATTTTTTTGGGATACCCATAGGAATGCTTGCTAGCTTCTCATCCTTCTCTAAGGTATATTCCATCAGTTTTAGAAAAATACCTGAAGCAATGTCATCATCATTACCCACTGCATCATGTCTCAAGGTTTCTGCAGTCCCACGGACCCACAACTCCTTTACACAGAGAACCCTTATAGCACTACCAATAGTCTTGACATAGAAATGTTTTTTTGTCAAGTTGTGTTTTACCCACCAACATTGAATCCACAGTCAAACCCCGGCCTCTCTGCTTTTATGCTCAGTCCAGATGGTTGAAGCATGCACATGGTTGTGGCTGGACATATGCCTCTGTAGCTCCTTATCTCGATCAAGTGTTGCTTTCCAGTTGTTAAAACCAGTTAAGGTAAAAACTACATAGTTGTTGTTAATTATCTCATGAGTCGCTATGATTTTGACAGATCTGCTGCTTCCTCAAAGCTACCTGCTGTTACGCTGCTCATTTTGCTCTGCCCCGCCTACTGAGAAACCTGACACCGGGTCATTTGCATACTAACAGTGATTGGATGTTTAGCTGGGGGGAGGGTGAGTGGGGGATCTCTGCCAAGTGCTGTGAGAGCTGCAGACAAACAGAGCACAGAGGGAAAGAGCAAACAAGAGGTGAAACCTGTCATCTCATTCGTGTCTTTTCCAGTGGATTTTTCAGCTACTGTAGTAAATCTTGTCCATATTAAGTTTATGGGTAATCTATTATTTTCTTTCTCAGTTTCTAAAAGTTTGATTTAAGGGGGCAGGACATTTGTTTAAGGGGGCATTGCCCCCTCTTCCCCCAGTGTAGAGCCGGCCCCGATCGACTATAAATAAATCTGAAACAATGGGACTCTCAAAAGCAGCAAGAGGAGTGTTGGCTGAGGCTCTGAGCCACTGGGAGTTCCTATTGCACTCACTTGGACTGAAGAGACCGCAATCTGTTCAAACCTCCCTTCAAACTAGTATGGAGTAGCCCTTTGCTGTTCCATGACTTACTAGGCAGACCTGATTACTGCTACCTGAAAACAGTGTACACTTTTGTAGTTTAAGTGGAATGTGGCATCACAATTTGAGATTTTACACTTAATTTGCAGGAACCTTTTTCTCAAACGCCAGTTCAGGTTTCATAAGATTGCTAAAATTGGTCTTCCATTGAAATGCTGCCTCTGAATCTTCTACAGAGAAGACTGCATGCAGAGTCGATATCACTAATCAAGACATATCGACAGCCCAGAGATTTCTGGATCTCAATTCATTTACCAATATGGTCAGTGAGAAAAATGACCATAACTCTACCTGTGTATCAGTTATGGACCAAAAGGCTTGGCTTATGAACCCAAGAAGCCCAAGTCAACGGCATGCTTTATAACCCAACTCCAGTATTAGTTCTGTTCCTTCTGCTTCACTAAATGTCTGCTTGGACTTTTGCTCTTTAGTACCAACCTTACTGTACAGGATGGCCGTTAACAAAAGACTGAAGAGACCCTTTCACTGTCAAGGGTATTCCTGTGCTGGACAGTAAGATGATGGTGCCAAGTTGAATCCAACTTCAGTAGGAAACACAAAAAGATTACAGGAAAGCAATTCTTTCTTCCAGCAAACTATGTAACATATGAGGAGCATTCAGATGGGAAATCTTGGAGTGTAACTGCAGTACAACCAGCAAACACGAGGTATGACCAAACACCCAAACCCACAATGCAACAGAGCCCCTGAACAAAGACAAGGCAATTTTGTCCTCCTTCTCAGTGTCAAAGACCACGTGGTGGTCTATAAACGAATGGAGGTGATGCATTTCCCTGTCTAATCAAAGGACAAAAATAAGCACACCAGATATAATTTTGGTTGCAAGACAGTTTGCAACATCAGTTTGTTCGCTTTACCCCCAGCAATCTAAATTTAAGTGGTTTTGGGTTTCTTCCAAATTTAATCTGTGGATACACAATCAGAGAGTGGGACAGGTGCCAGTAGTGGAAACAAGAGCTTATAACCAGATAGAAACTTAAAAGCGCATTTGACAGGCCCCCCTTAACATATAAATGTAAATTGCTCTTGAAAGAAGTGTTTCCTTTTTGTTAAGTGCTGGCGTGATTTTGGTGAATATGAGGTGCGCATGAGCAAGATTTTATTTTCTTTTTTAATATAATAAATAGGAGACTGCATGACCGTTTTTTTTTTTACCCTAATCAAGAAGCTTCAGAGAGTTTTGTTATTCTTCCGACACCAGTATATTACCCAAAGCGTACGCTGTTAAAAGATTTCTTGCTATTGCAATGACATTTAGTCTTCATGTCAACACCCACAAAAACAATTAAAAAAACATTAAAAAGCTGGTCTGGAATGAAACAAGCAAAAGCTGCCAAGAACCGGACAGATTAGCTAAGTTTAGCTATTGTTTAAGTTAGTAATGGGCCTCAAAACACTAAAAAAAAAAACACATGTAAAAGCTCGTCTGGAATGAGTTTGAGAAATTCTTAAGACGTGGTCCTCAATCACGGAGGGCTGCAGGTTTTTATTCCGTCTACCATCATGTACAGGTCAAGTCTTGAAACCCGAAAAGTCGATCATATCAGACAGACTTGTACACCCTTTCAAAAATGCGACACTTAATTTTTCTTTTACATGTTCTTGCCTCCTTCTATCTCACATCAGTTTCTCAGACACATTGAATTTTGTTGCAGCAGCGTAGTTGCCAATTTCTTTCCGTACTTCAACGTTTAATTTAAAACCAGCTTTATATTTTCTTCTGATCGGACGCTTCATCGTAGATAAGGGATGCTCTTACATTGAAGGTGCGAGATACACAAAAAAAAAAAAGTGCAAACGTCGCTTTGGAGTAGTTTGGGTATTACCGTGTGGTCACGTGGGCACAGAAGAGCGAGATTAGGCGCTGACGCTGATACAGCGCATTGCCGCACCCACATAAAGGCCGTGTGCTCCGTTACTCTCAGGTGGGCGTTAGCATATCGTAATCTCTTGGACCAATAGAGAGTGAGCTTTCCGCATTCGATTATACGAGCGACATTATAAAATAGTAGAAATTGTACGATAAAAATCAAGCTCTGACTTATCCACGGGAGAACTTGTCCGCGAGTACGGTAATTAGAAAGCAGTCCATGCGGATGATGAAACTTGGTATTGAACTATTTAGCTTTTTAATGCTTGCATTCATCTAAGAGCAACTGTAATCGCACTGTAGAGAGTGTCCTTCAAAGAGAACATATCCATGCGTTTTGCGGACCATTACAGATTTAAACTTAATGGTCCTGCCAATTCCTCTCATTTCTAAACTTTATTTTTTTTTTTTAATCACCGATAGTTCATGGCAAGTACGTGAGCTGGAGAGCTGCTGCATGGTTTATTGGTTATCTGCATCTCATTATTAATGAAGGTCTGATAAAGATAACGGGCAACAATTAAAACTTAATGCTACTGCTTAAATCTAATAAGCAATTAGGATTTGTGAACGGTAACAGGCAAGGTAACTAAAATTAAGATCCAAAACATTGCTTTGCTAGTAAAAAGGTTCTAATGAAGAAATCGGTTAGAATTGAAAACCTGCAACCATAACAGACCCCCAGGACTGTAATTGAGGACTCCTGATCTACAATAACTAAAATTTGTCTTTGATGAATAAAAGGCACTAACAAGGCAACTACACCAACATTCATCAGCAGCAAGGACCAAGTTCTAGTTTGGAATGAAAGCCTTTTGCCAATTCAGCCCTCCAGGACCGCAATTGAGGACCCCTGCTTTAAGTCATAAATTCAAAACCTGTACCTCTTACAATACAACAGAATCCTTGTTACAAGGAACCTTTACTTTGTTGTTGCACCAGTTGGTGTTATTTAATGAAATCCCAGAAACTAGAAGAGAAAAATATCAAGGTTGATTCGTATCCACCAGGAGGAATAGATCTTTAGTTCTGACATACC
This sequence comes from Polypterus senegalus, assembly GCF_016835505.1. Lineage (NCBI taxonomy): Eukaryota > Metazoa > Chordata > Cladistia > Polypteriformes > Polypteridae > Polypterus > Polypterus senegalus. The sequence goes on along the minus strand of NC_053157.1, from coordinate 238,629,619 downwards.
AGCTGGATCACACACACATACACATTAAATGAATTGCTTTTCTTGCAGCAAGAACCTGTCTTGGTAGAGAAAGATACTCCATCTCAAAGATCACTCAAAATAAAGATCTGACAGCAGGGTTACTCAGTTATGAGTGCCATTAAGATTCAGTCCACAAAAAGGGTCTTTAAATCAAAGCCAAAATGTTTTGCTCAATGAGACACTTCATGCTGGATACCCAGGATTTTGGTCCTGTCAGCTTGTTTTAAATTTGTTTCTAGCCTAACAGTTTGTCATGGGTAGGGTCTGTAAATTTAGACACTTGTTTGCCTCCCCCACCCCAATAAGTTTAGTTCCCTACTTTGTGATCCTGATGCATATAGAAAACAAATGTTTTGGGTTAAAGAGCTGCTGGGCTTGTCTGTGATCGATTTTATAGCTTTTCTCTGCATTCAAATGACAGGTGGCATGGGCTGCCACATTCATAGCCCCCATTTTGAGGCTCAGGTCTAGATTGTGCCATTTTAATGAATAGCTGCTGTGATGTCTGAACTCTGGTGGGTACCAGAGATTAAGAGCAATGGGAGATCTGACATCCAAAATCTGATACGAGTGCATGGAGACTTTTGCCTCGACTAGTAGGCACATTTGTGGAGAGGACACTTTCTACCAAAGTTGGTTAGAGAGCAGCTTCTTTAGCACTCCCACCTAAAATCCTAAGCAAATTGATGGTCAGAGATTGTTCCATGAGGTAGTGGCCATGCATGTGGCACCATCTGTCTAGAAGATTCAGAAAGACCAGAATGCTATTTAAATAGGCACCGGTACACCACCCCCTGAAAATATACTATAGGCAATGCTGTGAACTTTAAAAATTTTATTGCTTAGTATTAACAGAGCCCTTTGCTTTTCTGTGCTTACAGAATAGCACAGCCACACAGGAGACAGCCAGGACACCTACAACAGCACCAAGGATGGACTCTTGGAATTGGGAGTCTGCAAGGAGAAAAGACGGAGATTAGGAATGAAGAAAACCTAAACACACTGCAACTCACTAGGCTAGATTCAAAAGCAGTCCTTAACATGGCTTGCATTTACACTGTTCAGACAAGTTACCTGCAGAGATTTCGTCTTGCTGAGGAGACAAGGCCTGAGATACAGAGGACAAAGGAGAGACCTTCTCCAGAAAAAGAGGGCCAACAGAAATGGTCTCCTGCCATCCAGCTGGTGCACTCACTTCACCTGCAAAACACAATTAGTTGGTGTATCCCAGACTGGACACTACAGAAGCCTGCTGTAAAGGTCACTTACTTGCTCTCCTGCGTCTGTGTTTAGGGGCACCAGAGCCCCTCCTGAAGGGAGGGGGGTTGGCACAGCTTGTGTCACAGCAGCTACAGACAGCATTGTTCCCATCCACTGAGCTCCACCTGAAAGCACAGCCACCAATCACAACCTGCTACCTCATCTGAACAGGTGCACCCTCATCCTCCCAGTCAGTCGCTTACTGGCTCAGTGCAGAGTCATATGAACAATCCTTATTCAAAGGATCAACATTAGCAGACGCCAAGGTCACCTTCAGATGGCAGGTAATGAAGATCTGCAAGTAGACATGCAAGAGTACTGTCAAACCTGGGAGATCCAATGGGATTCCTCCAAAGATGGGAGGAAAGGACTTACTGAACTAGTAGTCAGGCCATAAAACCTGAAGGCATCCAGCTGGAACTGCATTACAGACTGGGCAACTCTGGGGGACACGAACTGGGAATTGGAGCCTGTCAGTTGGCTGTCTAAGAAACACCTGCAATACACAAGATGGACCATAGCATTGCGTTTCCAGACCAAGATCTAGTCCGACTATTCCTCACACCCACCCATTATTCCCAATGAAGGTGTAGGCTGGGGCTGATGCATTGGACCCAGGAGTGGCCACACAGCGGTCCACAAAGACACGGAGAGGCTCATGGTTAGTGCTGTCCACAGACGCTTGAAGGTTAATGAGGTCTCCTAGGAAGAAGGTGTTGGATGGACTCGGCCCACTCCAGTCACCTGCAGACAGGAATGTTACAAGGTGTTCAGATCACATTAGTGCAAATGGAAAGTAGGATTTTTAAATGTGTACACCTACTGCTCATTATAACAAGCGAGAAGCCTAGAACGTCCTCGGCAGATATTGTGGAGGTGTAGGGAACCCAAGTGGGGTTTAAAGCATTGCTGCTTACATTGTGTAGCCTGGGGAAAGAAAAAGGACATTAGAAAGGTGAGCAACATGACGGGTCTTCAAATCAGGGTAGATTCTTGTAGCTTAACACGTCATAATGTGCTGTACATCGCATCCGTTTTGCACTTGTCTGTTTTGCATTAGTATATACTTGGCCAAGTGGACTTGGTTCCCTTACCTGTTGTATTGGCATTCAATCTGCACCACAGCTGGATTTGTTCTTACAATGGGAAGACCATCAATTGGAGAAGGATTGTAGTCCAGGGAGAAGGTGTACACGATGAGAGCTCCCAGCATCTAAAGAGCCAACAGTTTAGGGCTATTCAGCTGACAATGCTAAACTACAAGAGCAAAAACATCTAGATTGGACTCGAACAGCACAGTCAGAGACCCTTTGTAGTCAAAAGGTTTAATCAATATAAGTTGCATAAAGCAATTGGCTTTGTAACTTTTCAGGAGAAAAGCCAAGCAAAATGACACCATTTATTGGCCAACTAAAAAGATTACAATATGCAAGCTTTTGAGGCAACTCGGGCCCCTTCAGGCAAGATGTAAATCTTTCAGGATTGTAACAAAAATAATCCTTTTAAAGGCTCCAGATATCCTTTTCTTGATCTGTAAAGATCTCCCACCAAAGGGCTGACTACTGGCCATTCACCCAAAAGGTTACTTAAGCAAATGTCCAAGCAGTACACCTCTCCCAATTTTTAGTACCGATATTCAAAGCAGTTTACTCACCATATTGATTAAAGTCTTTCACAGCATATTGAAATGGTTTGGGGTGTTAAACTGTAGATTTCACACCTGAACGCTTTAGGAATGCGGGTTTGTTACGGAAAATGGAAAAACCTCAACTTAGTTTTGTCAACTTAACTGAACAGAATTTAGAAGGCTTCTTCAAAGGAATAATCTGATATTTAGAATGCCCACATACAGGTCACGAGTGGGCACTGCACCACCGATAAAGGGTCTATGCACACAATGCAGGCTTAACTACTCAATTCTCCTTTCTTGCCTATGCTGTACTAAAGCCTATGAGCACTCAGTCCGCTATGAAAACGTAAAGAAAGAGAGGATCTCGTTAAAGCGTGCCTGATCAATTGCGACTTGTGCGCCAAAACGTCATACGAACATAAACCAGACCTGAGCCACATACGAGAGCTTTCAGTAGTAATCATCGAGAAACAAGATTAGGAAAAGGACAAATGCGAGAGCACTTCATCAGCTCACCTCCACGGTGCTCCCGCAGCCCTGCAGAGGCGCTTCGATCACAAAAGGCTGAGCACCGGCCGGGCTGGTGACGCCACATCCACCCATGGAAAGATCAGAAGGCTGCACCGGCTTTTGGATGCCCAACAAGTCCGGACTGATGGTGACGATCACCTCACTGTCGGTGCACTGAGCGGTTACGGTCTGCGGAGCGCCAGCTCTCGGCTCAACATAATGCATGACCGCGGGCTTCTGGTGTTTTGCGATTTGCTTCCGTCCTTTGAAACGGGGCTGAGCAAAAGCATCGCAGAAGATAAAGAGCAGCAACACCACGGCTATCTGACCCTTGTCTTTACACCACATTTTGAAACAGCAAAGGGGAAAATCAACAAAGCGCAGTAAAGTTTGAAGCGCAGCACAGTCTTTGTATACACGAATGAAGGCGGTCGACCGCTTAATGATAATAACACGTGCGGAGAAAAAGATCACCAATCAGACACCAATCGCGTTTGAAATAATCAAGACGCATGAAATACTGAGGTTAATTACGGGAAACAGATCATAAAATTCGAATCACAAATTAAAGCATGCCAACGCGTAAGATCATCTCTGGCAGTAAACTAGCAGTTCTTATGTGGATCACGCAGCCGCCAATTGGGTTTTAAATCCCTCGGTAATTAAAACCTATTTGCTTTGCGTAAGTGAAGAATAAAGTGAACTAAATGTTAAGTGTGATGCCTTGAAGAAGTTTCACTTACGAGATTTGGGGGCGTGTTGTGCATTGCAGACTAACACGGAAGACTAATGGAATATTGGACAAATGTAGTTAAAGTTGAATGTAGTCAAATGTTTTGTGGTAATGGGGTGCTACTAAAACGTTTTTATGTAGCTTCGATTTAATCTCACTTTGCATCAAATTCATTTGAAAACGTTTGGAGTGATGCAGACAGCTCTAAGGAACTGTTTTGGTAAAATCAAATCAGCTTTGCAAAGCGGAGACAGGACAAATATCTTACCATTCACATTGATTTCATATCTGATTGATTAAGTGAAAAAGGTCATAAAGTAAATCACCTTGTAAAAAAAATAGTGGAAAGCAACCTCAGGACAAGCAGGCCCAGTTTTGGGTGGATTGGTTCAAACAATGCAGAGACGATGATAAATATTATTTTTGAGCCAAACAGTGGCAGTGCCTGTGACTGCTCCATTGTTGTCATAATCTGGAAGTGGACCTCAGATAACATAAAGAAATCTTCCTTTTTTGCCTATTTATGTAATAGTGAATCAACAGTTTTGTGGTGTAAAAGTGACCAGGAACGGCACTTGAACCTCTCAGGTTCTTTTTATACTGGTGCACAATATACGTATTCAACATTCACTGGGCACAAATAAGCTGAAATGCAAAGTAAGAATATCTCAACATCGGTCAAGGTAACCTACCTCAAGTTCAATGTCTTATCAGGGGCTGGAAGCCATTTGACTCATGAGACATCCCTAGCTGCCAGGATTCACTTTAAAATAATTTAATAGTAATATGTCTCTAACGATAGGTCTAATGCTGTAGTCACATGGCCTGGGAGGGCAGAAAATAATAAAAACTCCAGGGGTTGTGATGAAAGGGAAAAGAAACAAAATATTCAAGAGAGCAAAGGCCAAAAGAGCGTACACACTGACATTTTCCAGCTCTTGTTGTAACAATTGGAGTTGATTAATGGGGTGCGGAGTAAGTGATGTCTAATTTTGTTTCCCCTGCTTTCTGTTTCAAAGTATTGAATTGCTGTGGAAAACGATAAACGTACAAGACCGAAAACATCTTCATGAACAATGAAAGCTGCATGAAAGTAGCGCCAGTCATCTCAGGCAGTGTTTGTCAACCACTGTATCGCAGCACAATGGTGTGCCATGACAGCTATCCAGTTGTGCCATCGAAATAATAGTGTAACGCACCTGGGTCTGAACCTGAGAGGGACAACATCCTCAGGTGGGCAAGACCTGTCTGAGGAGGACAGGACTACCTGGAGAAGCTGGTGTAAAAGCAGCTCTATTATCACTATGCTGCCAACACAGCTCCCCTGGCTGCTTGGGTGTGTGGTCGCCAGCGAGTGGATAGTTGGCATACGAGCTGATTCAGAGGCAGAGAGGCCGGGCAAAGGGACAAAGTAACTGGGAGGTGCCACCAATGTGCTCACTAAGTGCTGTGAATGCTGATCTCGGAGCTGCTTTTTTACTCCCACCCGTTCGGACAGTTGAGCACAAGTATCAGAATGAGTGTGTTTGTGGTTAGCAAAATTGTGGGGTGCCTTGGGATCTTTTTGGTTACAAAAAGTGGGCCACCTAAGAAAAAAAAAGCTGGAAAACACGGATCTAGACAATCAGAAAGCACATGAGAATTCTTTCAGGCCTGAAGGAAAGGAGGGAAAAATTAATATTCAATGAAATGCAGACATCCTGATCTTAAAGACAGAATAAGATTTAGCTTGGATGTGTCCTGTGGGAGTAGTACAAGACAGGGTGGGGGTGAATGATGTGTCAGGATGTGGGGGTCTGTGGATCTTACAGTGTGAGATTGTGCCAAGGTGAGATGAGACTGGCAAACCTCCATAGGACTGGGTAGACTGGCAGCAAGTGTAGAATAAAACTAGGGTGGGAATGTCTCTGTAGGTGGGCTAAATGATGAACTAATGTGTGGAAAACAGTGCAAATGGCCAAGGAGTGGGCACTCGATTAGCAGAGGGAGAATAAGATTTGGAGTCAAGCTATGAATATGTTGTAAGGCAGACAGAAGTGCACGTTTATGGAAGATTATGGAGCTGGGGGTGCAGACATTATGGTGTGTGCTTTGGCAAAATGGGGAACTGGGCAAGTTGGCAGAGGACTGGGAAATTTAGAGTCAGGTGTAGAATAAAATTTGGGTGGCAGGGGTACACCTGTTCTTTTAAACATCTGTAGAACAAATTAGGGGAAGAATAAAGGGGGCTGCGGATTTCACAGACTGAAGATTGACGAACAGAAGCAAAGAGAAAGCTGGCATCATATTGGACAGCATGGTGCAACGGGTTGAAAATATTATAGTCTGGATTTGTCCTATGGATCTGGTACTGAAGAGACCAAGATGCACATTGAAACTATGATGGGGACCGTGAGAGCAGGTGGAATAACAGGATAGATAGATAGATAGATAGATAGATAGATAGATAGATAGATAGATAGATAGATAGATAGATAGATAGATAGATAGATGTGAAAGGCACCTGTTTAACCATCCAGTGCATCAGTCTCTTCATACTTTTTCGAACACAAATACTTATGCTGTGTATTTTTAATGTGCACTGCAAACCAAAACACTTCATTTACAATCACTACTGTATCTATCCATCCATCCATCTATTATCCAACCTGCTTTATCCCAACTACAGATTCACGGGGGTCTCCTATAGTCAATACCAGCCCACCACAGGGCGCACACACACCAAGCTCACACTAGGGACCATTTAAGATTGCCAATGCACCTAAACTGCATGTCTTTGGAAACCCAGGCAAACGTATGAAGAACAAGCAAACTCCACGCAGGAAGGACCCGGAAAGCGAACCCAAGTCTCTTTACTGCGAGGCAGCAGCACTACCCACTGCGCCACCATGCCGCCCATCATTTCTGTATGTTATCCCTAAATCATAGCAGATATGCATGTAAATGTAAAAGATTTTGAACAGCAGTGAAGGGGTCTTCGTTCAAAATCCATTGATGCAAAAAAAATATCAGCTCTCAAAGCCACAGTGCTTGCTAACCCTTGAACTTTGATGAATTTTCTCCATTTTTCCATTTGACACCTCATTGTCCATGACAAAGGCATTTCCGTCTGCTGAATAAAGCTGAATAAAGATGATTTTGCTAAAGTACTGAGACTCAGCCTTGTGTTTTGAGGTGCAAGACAAGGATGGACATATATATATATATATATATATATATATATATGTATATATATATATATATATATATATATATATATATATATAGTCACAAACATGTGATTAGGAGGCAGTCAGAAAGCCCAAATGTGAGTGAAATATCACGAGATGAAGGATTGTCACATGGTACTTACTTGAACCTTTTCTCCCAACATGAAAACCAAAGAATGATAATAGCCACTATTTCCGGGTTTCAAAATGGTCGCCATAACGTCACTTCCGGTGACTCCATTTTTCATCTCTTCTGCTTGTCACCATGGACACTTCCAGCTCCTCCACAATGATGATGTCACTTCCTGCCAACCAGTTCCTGTTCCTATAATGCATCCTCTATAAAAAACGCCATCTTATCATATCCATTTTGTCAACTGATACTGAATTACAAGTACTTTTAATCACGTTTGCATACTTTTGTCCTCAGGACAATATATGGGGACGGTCCCCAAAACTTTATCTTTATGGAGTTTCTTTTCTTTGTTGAATAATTTCCACTATATATATATATTGTGAACTTGATCCCGGACACAGGCAGACAGACATCGTTGGTTCCACCACACACTTGTTTATTTACACTATGTACAAAAGTCACGTGCACAAACCCCAGTGCCTCTTGCACCGTTCCCCCAATGTCCAGGCCTTACAATGCCTCTCTCTCTCTTCAGGCCTTACAACGCCTCTCTCTTCTGGTCACCTCCAGTCCTCTCTCCAGCTCCGTCTCTCTGCCACCCGACTTCCGCCAATGACTGGAGTGAGGTGGCCACTTTTATAGGAACCCGGATTGGCTCCAGCTGCTTCCCTGGAATCTCCCGCGGACACACCCCTGTGTGGCGGAAGTGCAGGCTGTGCACCCGGAAGCCGTCTGGGTGTCCCCTGTCGTCTCCCCCCCGTCACTTCCTGGTGTGGCAGAAGTGCTGAGCTCCCGGAATAATCAGGCACTGGTGCTCCGCCTGGCGTTGGCCATGGGTCCCTACAGGGCTGGGCTTCCAAGCCCTCTACCCGAGGCCTCCAGCATAACAAGGACAGACGCCCCCTCTCGGTCTGGAGGAGACACAAGCCCTCCTCTGGTCCTCCTGGGCGTCCCGGCCAGGCTCCAGCCCCGGCCGGGGACCACATTATATATTTAGTAGATGCAACATGGCCCGAAGAAGGGAAGGTTCCTGTTTCAGACAGGAGGCTCCTAACAGGCAGATAGGCAACCTGGCTGGGAAGGAGGAAGGAATCAGACCAGGAAGGAAGGACCTAAAGGGATTGCACAGACAGCCCACTGAATGAAGATGTCACTGGAAGTTTTTAACTGCCCCAGCACACTAGATGGCAGTGGCCCTGGATATCAGTGCCCAGTGGGAAGCCAGCAGGGCTGGTCTGCCAGGCTACATTCCCCTGGGTGCCACAAGAGGGCACTGCAGGAGGACAAGCTCCCTGTTATAATTGACTTTAACATAACCCGGAAGTGATTCCATCGGGCAGTAGCTCTGGCACTGGAAGTACTCCCAGGTCCTTAATAAAAGGGACCACACTCCCTTTTCCAGGTGAGTCGGAGCTGGGTAGTGCGGTGGTGAGGGTTGATTTGTGGAGATGGAAAATCTGTGCTTGTGTTATAGTGAAGGTATTGTGGTGAATAAGAGCCATCCTTTATTTGAACCCGGGACTCTTGATGTGTTCGTGTTGGGTGTTTGGGCCAATGCCCTGGTTTTCTGCACAATATATATATAAAAATATATAAATATATACATATATATACGTACATATACTGTATATCAATATACATATATTTGTTTAGAGTGACACGTGAGTCACTGTCTTGCATCAGAGAGAAGACGCTGAACCCAAAGTCTTCAAGAAAACCAACTTTTCTCCAATCAAAACAGGAACAGTCAACATATTTTTTTAAATGGCAGCTACCACAAACAAGCAAGCAGAGATGGGGTCAGGTCAGTGGCCAGATTAGAATGCTCCCTACATCAACCATCAGGCAACAGATGCATTACAAAGCGAGGCTGCAAACTTGTAGTTGCCTCTTTGATGCCATGAACCTGTGGTTGCCTCGGCAACAGACAAGCAATCTCTGCCTGTGTCAACTGCTTATCAGTGGTCCAAACCTTCAAGCTCTGCCCGTTAAATTTCAGAGGTAGTAAGATAGTCTCATACATTTTAACGGTCCTATGGACACAGTGGATGTTCATGTCCATGTTTGTGTAAGGGGCCTGCTGGAGAAAGCCATGGTGGACAACACGGAGGTCACTACCAATGTCCAACAGAGCCAGGACTTTGCGTCCAGCCAACTTAACAGAGACCTTATAATTTTCCTTTTTCAACATCTTGTGAGAATCTTGAGAACCGCGTACCTGGGCCAGACCAATGTCCATGGACGGTGATAGCAAGAGGCAGCACTCCCAAGCAAGATGTTCTGGTTGGTCACAGCTAAAGCACCTGCCCTCAATCCCTGCTGTGGAGTTCCTACAATAGTACCGTCTACCTGCGACATCAATCTTTGTGCCCCAAGCAGTGGCATCACCAACTTTAGGAGCCTGGTGATTGAATAGGAGGGGCAGAGGAAGGGAGTGGCAATAGATATTGTTCTGAAGAGAGGCAAAGACAAGGTGGAGGTGGAGGCTAAGACCCATAGAGTCAGCGATTGACCATCTAGAGTGGACGTGATGGTTGAGTTGAAGTCAGTGCCACCTGTGCTTCCGGGTGGCTTAGGTGCCCTTCAATCTGCGGCTAAGTTCTAGCAGCAAGTAGACATCATTCCAATGCATCTCATCACAAAGGACCTCATTTATCCCTGACAAGACTGTGTCTATAGCGAGCTTTCTTCAATGCATTCGAAGGTGTCTCCGCAAAACCAGCTTTGAATTAGGTCTACCAAACCCTGGACCCGTCCCTATATAGGGCAATCAGAATCGATTCGCCACAGCTAAAACTGATGTCCCTTGGCCAAGGGGATCATAGCCATATGGAGGAGGTTCCGTTGCTACAAGAAGTCAAAATCACAAGTCTGTCAGGAGAAAGATTTAGCATGACCTGTATGGCCTCCCTGATCATAACAGAGGTCATAATTGATGCCCAGCCTCCCTTGTCCCAGCACATCAGTATTGCTATGCATTCCAAACAGAATAGGAAGCACTCTGGGATGTATGAGGGTGACATCTTCACCAGCACATCTCTGGGACAGGCAAGGGCAGAAGCACCTGCTGTAGCCTCATCCGCTGTGGTTGGAGAGGAACATCGTATGACTGTTGAGTTTCCATTGGTGCAAGACCCCACTTATGGTACCATGTGAGTCACGGTCTTACACTTGAGAGAAGATGCTGTATCCAAATGCTTCACGAGCACAATCTTTATTCCAATCAAAACAGGAACAGTCAGCATATTTATTCAAACAGGAACTACCACTTCAATACACGCAGACACAGCAAACAGGCAGTGACAGGGCCAGGTCAGGGGTCGGGTTAGTATGCTCTCCACATCAATCATTGGGCGACAGATGTGTTACGCCATGAGGCTGTGAACTTGAAGTTGCCTCGGTAACAGACAAGCAATCCTCGACAGACGCCTCAACTGTGTTTCACCAGGCAGCACACGGTATTTAATATATTTCTCACCATATACACTTTCTTATGTTGTAGATTTTCTTTAAGATAGATACATTTGCTATTTTTGACAATCATCTACACTCAATAAACCATAATGACAAAGTGAAAACATGTTTTCAGATAGAACTGCATATTTATAAAAAAAATCAATAAGTGAAACCTCTCATTTACATAAATATTCAGACCATTTGCTGTGGCTCTCCAAATTGTGGTCTTGGTCCTTTAACCCAGTATGATATGTTGACTGTCTGTGTACTTTTTATTATCAATCTCTTTAGCTCTTATGTATTTATGTGTTTCTGTTTCTTTTACCCTTTGGTTATTGTTTGTCTGATATGTTGGGCTTTTATTGTACAGCACTTTGGTCGGCCTTGATGTTGTGTTTAAAGTGCTTTATAAATAAATAAATCAATCAATAAAATAAACAAAACTTGCAAGTAGCTGGTTGGACCACCTTTTTGCCTTCAGATCTGTCGTGACTCTTCATGGTGTGGATTCAACAAGGTGCTGCAAACATTCATTGGGGACTGTCCTCCATATTGACATCACTTAATACTGTGGATTAGTCGACTGCACATCCATGATGCAAATCTCCCATTCCAACACACCCCAAAGGTGGTCTACTGGACTGAGATCTGGTGAATGTGGAGGCCACTTGATTCACGTGAACTCCTTCTCACGTTCAAAAAACCAGTCTGAGATGATTTGAGCTTAGTGAGATGGCACATGGAGATAGCCATCAGAAGATTGTGGTCATAAAGGGATGGACATGGTCAGCAACAACACTCAGGTAGGTTGTGTTATTTAAATGATGTCCCGTTGATACTAAGGGGCCTAAAGAGTGCCAAGAAAATATCCCACCACACCATCACCAGTCTGAACCGTTGATACAACGCAGGATAGATTGCTGCTTTCATGTTGTTGACCAGGGCCATCAGAATGCCACAGCAGAAATCGAGACTCATCAGAGCAGGAGACATTTTTCCAGTAATCTGTTGTCCAGTTTTGGTGAGCACCATGTGTGAATTGTAGCTTCAGTGGCCCATCCTGAGCTGACTGGAGTGGCACCCGCTGTTGTCTCCTGCTGCTGTAGCCCACCTACTTCAAGGTGCAACGTGTTGTGCATTCTGAGATGTCCTTCTGCACACCTCAGTTATAACGAGTGCTTATTTGAATTGCTTTTGCCCACCCAACCCCCCAACAATCAGCATTAATAAGGGTATGACAAAGCGCTAGAGAGCGGGACAATGATGCCTAAGTGTGGAAGTTTGTGCCAGTCAATCTGAACCGTAGTGAGAAGAGTCAGTGTCCAAACACCGCTATCACGTGACCTGTGACGTTTGAAGCTTCAAACGTCCTCAGTGCGTCACAGCGCACTTCATTGGTTTGTTAGCTTCGGCGCTAAATGAGCAGGTAGCCTATTTATTTAAAATAAGTCATTCTCATAAAACAATGTTGAGTTTTACAGATTTGGAGAGCTTTGGTGACAGATGACGACTAACAACGGAAAACTGCGTTCAAAGTTACATTTATGGACAAGGCTCTTAGTCGAATAAGATGAACTCGGTCTCTTCTGACCTTTTACTAGTAACGCGAGATTGAAACAACGAGCGCCGCATCTCTTGTGCTTTTGATTTCTTGCCTTGACCTCAGTTAACCACCAGATGTCGCCGTTCATTATGGAGCTGAAGTTTCAAAGCTTTTTCGGCACAAATAGAAAGAAAGCCTCAAAGCTTCACGAGACTTATTTTTCCCCACCACTACAAAGCGCCCAACAAGTGCAAAAGCTAGCGATGCCAATTTTAGTGCCACACAGGGAATTCTCCAATACGAGCTCAGCCAGGTAAACCACTTGTTGGAGGTCACAAAGTGGTGACAGCAATGGGACGTGAGCCCAAACAGCTTCAGTCTTCCCTGTGTGCAAGATGTCATAGTAATCTAGATGTTACATGGACAGATTTGAACACAGCTGCCTTGTGCCTGATGTTAACTGGGGCAACTCCAGCGTCCTCATGACCTCATTCTGCATTAGCGGTTTAAGAAAACAAAGGGTGGAAACAATAAAGACGATAAGCCTGCACATTATAACCTGTCCCAGTGCATAACATTTTCCTCTGTAATATGCATGGACTACTCGCCTGAAACTCCAAGAGGGACCCCTATCTTTGGTTTTCCCTGTGAATTTTTTGCTCGGTCAAACACACTTGACAAGTATAGCATTAACAGGGAGATTGCGATCGGTCAAAGCAATGCTACATTTGCACTTAACTGGACTTGGAAAACACAAGTGGATCTTACTGAATATTACACTTTGAGCTCGTTTATACTTCACGCTCAAAACTCGTACGCCCACGCATCATCACTGCCACACGTGCCCAGTGTTCATTTGACTCGTCCTCTGAGCAGGTCCTCAGACATTAATGTGACTCGTGTACAAGTTGCAGTACCAGCAATAAGTCGAGTGGGGGCGCACTGTGATAAAAGTCGGAATGTGACGTCAGAGTCCGTTTACTGTCTACATGTGACAGAAAACCGCTAAGCGAATCCTAGTAGGATCGATGTGCGCGCTTCGATGTTTGATGAACGGTTCGATTTGGTGAAGCAAATGCCGACATTCAAATGTATTCGTGGTGATTTTATATTCAAGCGTCGCATATTCCCGCTCGTAATGTCACGATACAAACTCTCTCTATATATATATCTATATCATCTTTTATGCCGTCTCTTTTTTCTGGGGCTTCCTCCTGATAGGCAAACAGCAATAGATCGCCATAACGAGTACATTGATTTTCCAACTCTCTGCATTTAGAATCCTTACGTTTATAGATGATTTCACTTTCTTGATGAAATGATACATGTTACGAAGCGTTTATTGTTTAAATTAACTGTTAATAATTACACACATGGGGGTGACACGGTGTTGGAGCGTTAGCATTTCTTTTCCACAGGTAGTCACGTCGCTCTTATTCCCTGCCTGCAGTTTCCATGTGTAACAGGTGTCTGTCACACTTTCAGGTAATCTAACTTGACACCATCCAAATATCCGACTACGCCACCCAGTTTTATTAAGAGACTGGGAACTCCTGAAATTTACCAATTATAGCACACAGGTTTCTTTAAATTGGGCGGTGAGTAAACACACCATGAAAGACACAACTGCAATTTCAGGAAGTAACAGTAACTTCTATTACACTAGACAATAATAAGTACATGAAAAAGGTAAATGAACATAAACCAAATCTAACAGTATCATGAAGAAAATTTCTTATCTTAGAAAGGAAAGCCCACAGTCCACACTCTAAAAGTCCATTAAAAACATGAATTGGATGATACAACCTGTAGTGGTGCAAAGTCCTGTTTGTTCTCAGTGTTACCCCAACACTTAATTGCTCAACTGTCCACAGATGCACTCTGTTCCCTGGACACTCGTTTCCAAGAGAATCGTGGAATCCCTGTTGGCGTCTCTTTGCTGTTCCTTTTTTTGTCCACTCTGGGCTCCTTGTGTTGCTGTGACCTAAGGCACGCCTTATTTCTTGTCTGCCAGCTTTGCTCGGTCCTTTCATGCGGCTTCCCTCTCTCTGGACCCACAACCGGCGTCTCCTTGTAGAGCTGTCTCTTCCTCCCTGGGAGTATTGCCGTCCTTGTGCCTCACGTCGTGCCAGCCACGTACCCTTGTCAGCCTGCGAGCCTCTGTGCTCCGTCCGAGTGTCTTGGCAGTGCTCTCAGTGGACTGTCCTCCTTCTGTTGCCTTCTCCTGGCCAGAGCTTAAATCTCCTTCAGTCCCTGCAATTATCAGTTCTGGACAACCAGATTAAACAAGTGGCACAGCTAAATTTCCTGGGTTTAACAAATAATGAAAACACGAGTTAACAAAATGTATTGTTACCAACCATTAATGAGTACAGATCTGCTGTTTAGAAACCAATATTGTCAAAAATGTTAATTGCCAAGTCAGGTAAATACAGAAATCCTCCAAGGCAAGACTTCAAAGCGGCGACTCCTTTGCAAGACAACTAATACTTACAAAAACAATCCTGACACAATCAGTAACTGAATTATCCAGGCCCCTCCAAGGAAGCAGCAGTTCTGTTATACACGTGGTATTGTTTGTATGTTTGTTTGTTTGTATCTCAACCAGCCATAAACTTCAAAATGGCAACTCCTTTGCAAGACAGCAAATACTTACATCCTGCAGACAGCCATGACACAATCAGTAACTGGATTATCCAGGAAATTGAAAAACAAGGTCCCCTTCTGACATCCCCCCAGACTTAACCATTGTCAGTCCCGGACAATCAGCATAATATTCTTATTCTCTAAAACGGGCTGGGGGTCTCCCCAAATTTTCCCTCCTCGATCGGCGCAACTCCACAGCTCCCCCCTCTGAGACATAACCATTTTCTCGAGAGGCTGGGTCTCTCATTGTCCAAAACCAATATATGGGAAGTCCAGGTGGAGATGGTTCGGCTGTTGGGGTAGCTGAAGCACTTTGTGGAGACAACAACAAGGCTTTAAAGCATTACGGTGCACATTTTTCTCTCTACCTCCCCCTTCTGACCTCACCTTATACACCACCCCAGAATCCCCTACCTGGCCCAGCACCACATAGGGTTCTTGGTTCCACCAACCTGTCTGCTTCCCTTGTCCTTGTCTACCTCTATTTCTCAGCCATACCCTTTCTCCAGGAAGCAATGGAATAGCCTGAGCTTCCTTATGCTGAGCTTTATTATGTTGTGCTGCCTTATCCATCCTCCCCTTAGCAGTTTGACCTGTATTTGATAGCTTCTGCTGATGTCCCTTCACCCATTCTTCCCTGGTACCCCCTCTGGCAGGGACCTTCACACTATGGCAGAAGGCTGGTTGTACATATCGGCTGAATCCATCATTTTCCCCGGTGTGGCTCAGCACGTCGACACACAGCAGAGCTGTTAGACCCTGCTTCCTGCGTACTGGGGGCTGCCTGACACAGTACAACTGGTGAATCTGAAGCCTGAAAAACAGCATGCCAACAAGCAGAGATCACATTCATTCCAATCAGCAATGGGCTCGTTTGGACTTCATCTGGTACAATCACAACCCCTCTAGCAGGTAACTTCACTGTAGCCACCTCAAAATCCATTGTGGCGTAGCCTGTATAGGGGATATCCAACCCATTGGCAGCTTTCAGGTTTAGAAGAAACGGTGCCTGCCCAACTTCAATCGTATCTGTAAAATGCTGCTTGAAAATACTCTCTTTCATCAGTGTTACCTGGGATCCAGTGTCTAACAGTCCATTTAATGTTTTGCCTTCGATGGTGACGTGTACCACGGGACACTCACCAATAAGAGGGGATATGGCCTTTCGTGTTTCACTGTTCAACCCTGCTATCTGGCCCACAGCTGCAGGGTTCACAAGTTCAAAAGTAGGGCGCCCACTAGAGGATGGACAGTTCCGCGCCAAATGACCTGCTTTTTGGCACTGATTACAAATGGGCCTACCTTGTGAATCCCAGGCATAACGGCTGTTAGTGCGAGGCCTCCTATCTGGCTGAGAGTGTATTAGTGGCTGGGCAGCATCAACCTGTGGAACTGCTGGCCTCAGTTCCTTCAGCAGCTCCTGAGTCCATTCCATCATCTGTGTTTTCAGGTCACCTAGAATCTCTTCCTTGAATGCTAGTCTCCAGTCTGCCTGTGAATGAGAGTTAGTTGCAGAGAACTCACCAATAGCTCCGCAAATTGCTTCCCTGTGTCCCACATAATTACATTCCCCTTCCAGCAGCAGGGCCTCTTGATGCACTTCCCCAAAAGTTTTATCTGGATTATGGCGCACAAATGTCCGTAGTGCTTGTCGCAGTCCCGTGTCGTGGAGGCCCAACAACAGCTGATCTCGCAGCTGTATATCGGAGGGGGCTTGGGCTGGGCTACGCCGTTGTAACCTGCAATGAAGTTCCCTCAATCTAAGCACAAAAGCCCTGAAAGGTTCGTTAGTTCTTTGTGTACAAATGTAAAATTGGGACATCAGAGTAGCTAACGGGACTTGGTCACCATATAATCCATCTAGAAAAAGAAAAATCTTTGTAACCCTATCTCTTTTTTCCACACTCAAAACACTGACTTCCCGTTTGGCATCCCCAGTCAATGCTCCCATCACAATACTGACCTTTTGAGACTCCCCATATTCAGCTGCTTCTAATAACCCCTGCATCTGTTCTTTCCACTCATCATATTTCAAATCTCCTTTTTCCCCACTAAACTTGGCAATCCAAGGTGCACCGGCAAAAATAGGCATCATCATGATGATAATAAAAATACAGTAAAACTACCCCACAAAATCAATAACTAAATAAAAATTATTTTAAAAAAATGCCTAGTACTTCCAAGTGTGTTACTCACAAGCCCAATCCTGCCGACTACTGCCAAAATTATGTAACAGGTGTCTGTCACACTTTCAGGTAATCTAACTAGACACCATCCAAATATCCGACTACGCCACCCAGTTTTATTAAGAGACTGGGAACTCCTGAAATTTACCAATTATAGCACACAGGTTTCTTTAAATTGGGCGGTGAGTAAACACACCATGAAAGACACAACTGCAATTTCAGGAAGTAACAGTAACTTCTATTACACTAGACAATAATAAGTACATGAAAAAGGTAAATGAACATAAACCAAATCTAACAGTATCATGAAGAAAATTTCTTATCTTAGAAAGGAAAGCCCACAGTCCACACTCTAAAAGTCCATTAAAAACATGAATTGGATGATACAACCTGTAGTGGTGCAAAGTCCTGTTTGTTCTCAGTGTTACCCCAACACTTAATTGCTCAACTGTCCACAGATGCACTCTGTTCCCTGGACACTCGTTTCCAAGAGAATCGTGGAATCCCTGTTGGCGTCTCTTTGCTGTTCCTTTTTGTCCACTCTGGGCTCCTTGTATTGCTGTGACCTAAGGCACGCCTTATTTCTTGTCTGCCAGCTTTGCTCGGTCCTTTCATGCGGCTTCCCTCTCTCGCTGGACCCACAACCGGCGTCTCCTTGTAGAGCTGTCTCTTCCTCCCTGGGAGTATTGCCGTCCTTGTGCCTCACGTCGTGCCAGCCACGTACCCTTGTCAGCCTGCGAGCCTCTGTGCTCCGTCCGAGTGTCTTGGCAGTGCTCTCAGTGGACTGTCCTCCTTCTGTTGCCTTCTCCTGGCCAGAGCTTAAATCTCCTTCAGTCCCTGCAATTATCAGTTCTGGACAACCAGATTAAACAAGTGGCACAGCTAAATTTCCTGGGTTTAACAAATAATGAAAACACGAGTTAACAAAATGTATTGTTACCAACCATTAATGAGTACAGATCTGCTGTTTAGAAACCAATATTGTCAAAATGTTAATTGCCAAGTCAGGTAAATACAGAAATCCTCCAAGGCAAGACTTCAAAGCGGCGACTCCTTTGCAAGACAACTAATACTTACAAAAACAATCCTGACACAATCAGTAACTGAATTATCCAGGCCCCTCCAAGGAAGCAGCAGTTCTGTTATACACGTGGTATTGTTTGTATGTTTGTTTGTTTGTATCTCAACCAGCCATAAACTTCAAAATGGCAACTCCTTTGCAAGACAGCAAATACTTACATCCTGCAGACAGCCATGACACAATCAGTAACTGGATTATCCAGGAAATTGAAAAACAAGGTCCCCTTCTGACACATGTTTTTCCTGCTGGGTTTGCACAGTGGGCTCCGGTTTCCTTCCAAACAAATGCAGATTTGCTGACACTAAAATGATGCCGCTGTGTATTTGTTTGCGCTTGTATTCACCTTACGATGAGCCCATGCCCGTCCAGGGTTGGTTTCTGCCTCGTCCTCTGTGCTAGCTGGAATGGGCACATCCCTGGATTTAATCATCTTTTTCAGAGATATTGCGGTAAGGGGTCACCGGAATTAAACCCTCCTCTTGTGTTAGGGTCTGCACCGACCCGTTTTAAATTTTAAATGCATACAAGAATCACATAAATTTGTTTATTGCATCAAGGTTTTTGACATTGTCAGGAACCTCTATTTCAACAAAATAAAGCAAAAAATATATATATTTTTACTAAATTATAAAATGCTCTGGTTGAAATTATGACCTTTGTGTTGTTAGGGTCGGTTTCGACCCAGTTATGATAATACGATGATAAAGCAATAATTAGAGCCAAAACTGAAATCCTAAGCGCACTGTCAGCTGACACACTGACAACCAGCTCCGCTCCTAATCATGTGAGCTTTCTCATTTTGCGTGGCTTTCTAGGATACCTGCACAAAAACAAAACAAACAAAGACGGCCATGTCCAGAGATGTGAGGTGAATTCACTCATTTGAGTGGCCATTTGACTTGCAGAGTTCACATTTACAATTTGCAGCATGCAAAAATGAGAAGAAGATTCACAGTGAGTCAAGTTCTGGATCATATTGTTGGTGAAAATGAAGGAGAGGACACAGAGCAGCATAGCGATTCAGATGAGCAGGTTTCTGAGGAGGAAGACAATGTGGAGTATCATCCAGAAGACTCAGACACATCTGGTGAGTCGGATGAGGAGGTCACTGGTGCTTAAGCTGCTCCTGCTGAAAGATTCAAGTCCAAAAATGGTAAGATCTTTTGGAGCTCAGTACCTCATGATGTACATGGCAGGGCAGCTGCTGCAAATGTCATCCAAATGACCCCTGGAATCACAAGGTTTGCTCTGACCAGAGTCAGTGACATCAAGACATGTTTTGAGCTATTTATGCCATTGTCACTAAAAAGAATCATCATTACTATGACGAACCTTGAAGGAAAAATAGTCCATGGCGACATGTGGAAAGACATTGATGAGGAATACCTGGATGCTTTCATTGGTGTTCTTCTTCTTGCTGGAGTGTACAGATCCTGCAATGAGGCCACTGATAATCTATGGGACGCATCAACAGGCAGAAATATTTTCCGGGCAACAATGTCACTTCAGACATTTCAAATGATATCAAGAGTCCTCAGATTTGACAACAGAGAGACGAGAGTGAGATCTCACAAGCTTGGTCCCATCAGGAATGTCTGGGAGAGATGGGTGCAGCTCCTTCTGCTGATGTTCAAACCAGGGCCAGAGGTGACAGTGGATGAACGTCTTGTCCCTTTTCGAGAAAAATACCCCTTCTGGCAATACATACCCAGAAAGTCAGGGAAATATGGCATAAAAATCTGGGCAGCCTGTGACGCAAGAACCAGCTATGCCTGGAATCTACAGATTTACACAGGTAAAGCTGCGAGTGGCATCCCTCAGAAAAACCAAGGAAAACGTGTGGTCCTCGATATGACCACTGGACTGCAAGGTGACAATATCAATTGTGACAATTATTTTTACCAGCTATGACCTCGGACGAGAACTTCTCAAGAGGAAACTTACCATGGTGGGAACAGTGAAGAAAAATAAACCTGAGTTGCCTGCTGAAATCTTGTAGGTGAAGGGCAGGGCTCCACTTTCCTCAAAGTTTGCTTTTACAAACACCACCACTGTTGTCTCATATTGTTCAAAAAGAAACCGGAATGTGACACTCATGTCTACTCTTCACAAAGACGCAGCTGTATCATCAGGAAGTGACA
This sequence comes from Polypterus senegalus, assembly GCF_016835505.1. Lineage (NCBI taxonomy): Eukaryota > Metazoa > Chordata > Cladistia > Polypteriformes > Polypteridae > Polypterus > Polypterus senegalus. Next base: position 238,609,067 of record NC_053157.1, on the reverse strand, counting down.
AAAAGCCCACAATTATCCACGACTATAACAAAAACAAAGGAGGAGTGGACAACATGGTCAAGCTGACAGCCACATACACATGCCAGCGAATGACCAGAAGTTTTACAACATCCTTGATGTGTCTGCATAGAATGCATTTTGTTGTGGAGCCACATCCACCAAGGAAGGAACTCGACCAAAAAAAAAACAGGCGGAGACTGTTTCTTGAGGAGTTGGGAAATTCCCTTTTCAAGCCACACATTAGGTGAAGGGAACGGGTGCCCCGAGACCCAGACGCTGCAGCCTTGGTCAGACAGCTGCAGAGCTCACCCAGCACTCCATCCTGACCATCAGCAACACAGAGAGAATCTGCATCAGCATCTTCCTCAACAGCAACCGAAACAACCCCAACCCCAGTCAGGCCGCCTGATTCGAAAAGAAAGAGGTGTCAGGTCTGGCCAAGCAGTAAGGACAGAAAGACAAATGTATTGTGTTTGAACTGCAAGAAATATCTCTGCAGAGAACACACAAGAAGTGTCACTTTTGGCCACACATGCCTCTAAACACACACATACACAAGCATGTTCTTGCACACGGAGGTTTTAACTCTGATTTAGCTTTGTATTAGTTTTGGAACTTGTAATTGATTTCTATTTGTTCGATTTTCTTGATTGTTTTTTGTTTATTTGACCATTCAAATATATATTGTGTGTCATGAGCTGTTCTGCTTTTCATTTTTTCAGTTTATATTAAAGTTCTATTGTTAAAAAAATATTTTTTTTGCCTTTTCTTGATGTAAATATCTATGGGTCGAAATTGACCCGTAACACCATAGATGTCACTTTAGTTATTAATATTAAAGTGAAAAAATAAATAAAACAAATTTATTTAAGAGATGTGTTCTATACCCCTCAGTATTAGTCAGGTAACACAACAACCTTTTATTTATTAATATGATTCTCTTGAGGTTCATTTTACCATTTTATTTAAATTGAAATCAAGCGGTATACTGACAAAAAAAGGCCCAGAGGTCCACACCAAAAGTATTAAAACCAACATTTTCATGGCTAAGGAAGCCTAACAAGGTAACCAAGAGATGAGAAACAAATTGGATGATAGCTTATTGTTTTTAGTGTATTTTATAGCTGATTTAATACATGGGTCAAAACCGACCCGTTAACATAAGAGATGATAACAGAAAACTAACACAAGAGGAGGGTTAGCCGGTTTTTAAACTCACCCCTTCCCGGTTTCAGACGACGAAAATGCATCTGTTGTGTTGTTTCAGCCATTACCCCATCATTTGAATCGCAAATAAATCCTTCAACATGGAATTTTAAGGGCGACTGCTACTTGTCACCATAGAGCTAAAAAAAAAATCCCTAATTTTCTTCTGAGTTCAAAATTCCTCTTTTTTCTAAAATGAAATGTCAAATACCAAAAAAGTAGACGGACTAGTACTGCAGTGCTCTTGCCCAAAAAATACCCACAGCTGACCCCTGTTTGGCACGGCTCCAGTTTGTCCAAAAACCAGAAAGAAAAGTCACAAGTCAGGCAGCCATAAAAATATTAAGACTTCAATTTTGCTTTTTGCCAGTTGAACCTCCGCCCAGCAACTATACCCAAAACCAGGACCACCATCAACATGGCAGCAGCAGCACCCGGTATCCAGTGGGGTAAAGGGGCTGTGCAAGGAAGACAAAAGGGCATTTACTCTCCAATCACCATTAACTAAAAAGCCATTTTCTGCGATTCAAACATTACCTTCATCCTCCAGCTTAGATGTTTGCACCTGGTCAGCCTCCAAGACGACAGGACCACTGTGAAGGAGCACATTCTGGCTGAAGGAAGCCTACCTGTCTGCAGCTCTGCTGGATCCTGAAGGTGGCAAGAGGAGGAAAACAAAACAAAAAAGAAGCCATAACAAGATGCCAATAAGACCCCTTATTAGGAAGGCAAGCCAAGCGCCCACCATTTGAAATACACCAAACTACCCCAATTTAAATTTTGTAAACTAAAAAAAGAATTCTGCATTCCAAATATGGATTATACATTTGAGTAATTCACAAGTTATCAGTACAGGACTACCTAATGATTAGTTAACTCACTTCTCACAGGGCAGCTCTGAGTACAGGGTCTGCTGCAGAGGGATAGCAGGCAGCAGCAACACACTAGGTGAAGATCTACAGAAAGTAAAGGAAGCAACATCAACAGGAACCCAAAACAGCAGACAAACTTACACTGTAGTGGCCAAAGCAATGGCATTTCAAGACAGACGATATAAAAACCACAGAGCAGCACGAAAACACAGCATTCATCATCACCACAAAACCCAGCCTTTCAGCCAAGGCCTGCTGAGCTGCAGGGTCCACAAAAGCAAACATTTCAAAACACAAATCTCTTCTAATAGCTTAGGTAGGCCACTCCAGATGTGCTGTCCACTGTCACCAAGCTTGTCAAATAGTTATCCCCTGTGTATGGGCACCTGGGCAATGCAAACCTCAAGTCAGCCCTGAACAACCATCCTCTCCTCCCCACCCTCACACTGGGCAGACGGCATCTACCCATTCACCAGAAGGCTCCACTGGGGCTGGCTGGAAGCAGAAGGTCCTGGGGTGACCCAGCAGTCCCCAAGAGTCAGAACAACGTTAGGGTCAGTCCTGCTCACGATGTGCACTTCCACAGCCACAAGATCGCTCAGAGTTTTGGTCACAGGGTAGTCAGCATCCACGTAGTAGGAGCCATAGGAGGAATCTGACCATGGAAAAGAGGGGGCTTTACTTCACAATCACACTCTAACTTCATACTACATGGATCAAGGCATTGACAATGATCAGCAAATCAAGCCAATCTGTGACCCCAGCAGTACCTGTGGTAATGACCAATTCCAGGTCAAATGGCCCTTGCTCTACTACTGGCAGAGTTGGCGCCACAGTATACACCTCAGCCTCCACTTGCACATCCTGGCTTCCTGAGTAGGTGCACTGGAAGAATAACCTGAGGAGAGAAACACCACATCATAGCAGGTAGAGCACATTTAGGGTCAGAGGAAGCAGGTTCAGAAGCCTTACTTGTAGACACTGTCCCTGGTGATGGAGCCCTCTGGACCACTCCTCACAGTGATGGCAGCAGACATGGTGTTCTGGCAAGTCACGTTGCCACCTGCCATCTGAAACAGGATCATCAATCACTGCTGGTTACTACATTTTAATAATGGTTCTAGTAAAATCACATTGCCTTAATATTTCCAAAGAGGAAAATGGGAAAGATTAGATTCTACACCAGACATTAACCTCCATTGAACAGGTAGGACAACTCTAAACATCTGAGCCACTTTTTGCCAACATTGCTAAGTCGCCAGATGGGGTCTCACCTGAACTGTGCTGCCACAGGCACCTACTGGAAACTGGTACATGACAAAGCTGGACAGGCTGGTCACAGGGCTGCAGCTGGGGGAACTGCTGTCCACCAACTGGATGCACCCAAGATCCTGGGGAGGAAGGGTCACATTATCAGATACCACCACAAACTGGCCTTTGAGGGTGCACTGCACTGCACTGTCACTGGACAAAGCAAACAAACATGAATATCCAGTGGCAGCCACCTTTGCTCACTCACATCTCCCAACCACTCACCATCATTGGCATAGTAGCATGGACTGGTGCTGCTGCTTGAATCGTAGCAACAGTTCTGGCTTGACAGTCTGCTTGAGTGATGGATGAAGACCCTCCATAAGAGAGCTTCTCACTGGCTGCAACTGCACATCTCAGCAACACTCACAGATCGGCGAGCTGTGATGGCAAAAGAGCCCATTTAGAAGATGGGAGAGACACTCAGGGTGCCATCCCAGAAGAGAAATCAGAACAGGCTTAGGGCATGTGAAGGTTTTCAGATTTGTGCGAGATCCAACAGTAATGATCACAACATACTGGGAACTCTAAATAAGCAGGAGGCGCAAAAAGACACACAGCTTTTTTCACAACGGCAACCAATGGCTGAAGTGTCGGCACTACTGACCTTCTCAGATGCATAACCGTAAGGGGAAGAAAAGGTCACCGATAATGTGGTGCGACTGGATATTACATGGAGGACGACTCCTGGGAGATTGTCACCTTTACCAGTCCACCACTCGTCTCTGAAAAGATAAAAGTTGACGAGATTTACTGGAATACGCAGGCGCTTACAAGTCTCAATGCTCGAGTACACGCCGCACTCACTCTGGAGATAAACGGCAAATGACAGCCTCAGTGACCATTGTGTGGGGCGATCTGTCTGTTAATTTAATGAGGGGAATCAGGAAACATTAATCAAGAAAAGGAGATGAGAAACGTGTCAAATATGAGTATTTCAAGAGAGAGGCTTTGTAAGGTTTGGGAATGACCCGTTAATTAAGTACTAATAAATAAACACAAAAAGAGGGTTTTAAAAAAATAAAATAAACGTATTAATATTTTTGAAGTTCGTAAAGTAAATGACTTGAAGTTAGATGAGCCGTATTGTTTAATTGAAATTCCTTTGCTGAAATGATGTATTTTAAAACAAATTCCTCCATATAGCGCCTTTTGTCAAAAAATAAATAAATGCATCGTGCTCCTACACTGCTTTAGTTCAGCTTTTTTTTAAACAACTATTTCCCAATTTCCTCTTTCTCTCTTCATTTTAGCGCTTTAGTATTTGAGATGAGTTTCCCGATAATGTTGAATCCTAACGATTAACAGGCAAATTTATGATGCAACTCGTCAATGTATGCAGTCGCGCACCAGTGTGTCACTGTGCTATGAATCCAGTTATTAAGATATTTTCATTAGCTGAGGGGAATAAAGGGGATTTCTTGAGACTTATTTAACTTAAGTTGGTGTTCAGGCCCCTCTTGAGATTATTACACTGGACATGTGCAAACGATACAAAATAAAAGAAGAAATAAGAAAATGGTATGAGCAGCCGTTTGTTGGAGCTTATTTTCAGTCTCGAGATCTGATCTCTTTCTATATAAAAGTCACGTGAGTGCTACGCAGGCGGGGAGTTTCACACACGCCCCGTCCTTTTTGCAATGCACGATGGGATTTTTAGTTTCGTTTATCCAGGTAAAAGTTGATTTTCTACTCCAGACTGTGAGATATCTTCTTCTTCTTTCTTTCTTACTATATAAAAGCGGTCGGGATTGTCCTTCTGTCCCGTGAGTTGAAAGCGTAGCGGTTTTCCGCTTATCACAGACTTACTACTTGCAGCTTGCGGTACGAAGCGACATGATGTGAGCAGAGTTCTGGAGCTCCCATCGTTCCCTTGGTTTTGTGCGCGATGCGCTGGAAAAATAGACAAAATTATGTCTCTGGAAATAATTAATGTTGATGGGGTACAAATGCCAAACCGCGTAGTAAATATCAGGGGGGCTCAAAAGGGCGACCTCAATATAGAAAAAACAGTTTAAATTTCATCACAAAAATAACAGAAACTACGAGTATTAAAGTAATACCGATCAAATGCAATATAACCAAATTAATGAGTTTGTATAAAATATCGAATTGATCTACAAATTAAATTGCCTTAAGAAGTGGTCAACTTAAAAGTCGGTCGCCTTTAAAAGGCGGGTCAGCTTAGTATAAAAAAGAGGGGTACTCATCTCACTCGGTTTGTGTCATTTCAACCATTTAGTTTAAAGTGTGTTATTCACTAAGCAGTCATTAGGTGGCAGTGTGAGCTCAAGAAAAGGCCCTCGTCAGGCAACATCGGAAGAGAAACTGAAATCACAGCTGACTTGTGCGTTTATCTTCACAACGATTTCAAAGGTAAGTTTATTTTTCTGATATGGTTTGACATCAGAGGGTTTACTGAAGAAAATGATTGCACTAAGTATCAAGAAATAAGTATAAAGAACTTTACTTTTAAACATGCTCTACCTTAAGGTTCAGGTGTCACTTAACAGTAAAGGAATTCACTAACACTGATTTTTCCAAATGTTTCTGTTTTCATGAAGAATCCAATGTTTTGTGATCGTAAACTGTAATCAACACGATGAATGTGCTGTGACTTCACTATACACTCACCGGCCACTTTATTAGGTCAGCAAGCGATAACTTGGATGGCGCCAGTGTGTGTGGCATGTCGTCTGCCGCTGTCTATTTTGCTTATGTCTTTGTTGTTATTTTTGTGTGTCATGTAAAATGTCAACTCATTACTGGTGTGTGATCGTCAAACATTTCTGGAGCTTGTCTGCTGTAAAACTTGTACAGTTGGACAACGGAGGATTACATTTTCCAATCTGGAATACCAGCATTCGTCTACATTGCTCCAGGTCCACCTCTCTGGAGGAAGCGTCATAGACGACGAGGTAAACGCGGCGGACGGTTGGTTTAGTTAAAGGCCTGTTTTGTTCGATCTCCCAAAGTTTATCTGGCTCATCATAGGTTTGCTCCTCACCTTTTTGCGTCATTTCGCTCCCGGGACCCTGTGGACTCCTTGCTTGTACCTATTTTTGGTTCAGATCAGGCTGATGCCACCCCCATGCCCCTGCCCAGTTCACCTACGCCAGCGAGGTGCGTTTCTCCAGAATTTGTGACCTCTGGGGCGCGCTCCGCTCACTATTACGGCTTCGGACCCGGCTCCCATCAGGATGGGTCTAGTGAACGCTAGATCTGTAATGAACAAAACTTTTATCTTAAAGGATTTCTTCGGACCTCATCGATTGGATTTCCTCTGAGTGACTGAAACCTGCTTGTCTCCCGGCGAGTCCAGCGTTGCAGTATGAATCGTTGCAGTGTGGCTACTCGTATTTTAATTACCCGCAGTTCTCAGGTTGTGGTGGAGGTTTAGCGAATGTCTTCAAATCCCACTTTAATTGTAAACGGCGGTCTCTAGCTGTTTCTTACTCCAGCTTTCAATGGAGTATTTTTGAGTTGGGTCGTTCTCCTGTGCTGCGGCTTATCGTCCACCAAAGTATAAGAAGGATAAGTAAAAGTGACTTGTATGATTTCTTGGCTGAATTTATGGCAAAATATGACCAAGTTTTAATTGTTAATGAATTTAATATCCATGTTTGTTGCACTGAGAAGCCTTTGGTGAATGACATTTTCCACTTAATACTCTTTTAGTCTAATTCTGTCTGTAACTGGTCCTACTCAGGAACGCCGGCATACGCTGGATCTTGTCTTTTCTCGCGGTTTATTTGTTCTTAATCTGGAAATGGGTGATGCAGTGTTTTCAGACCATATGCTCGTTTTCATTTTGTTCCTCTGTCAATTTGCTAAACCGTACGCTCCTGCTCGTTACTGCTGTGCTCTTAAATTGTCCACTGCCATTCAGTTCTTCGCTGTTTTATTTATGATGTGACCTCACAGCCCTCGGTGTCTTCTATACTGAGGAGCTATCACTTCAGTTTAGTTCTGCTTGTCAAACTGCTCTGGACTCTGTGGCTCAAACTAAAGCACAGCAGCTCTGAGCCATGATTAAATATTAATACCTGAGCCTATAGACGGGAGTGCAGGAGAGCTGAGCGGAGCTGAAAGATGGACAGGTGGCAGGTTTCTTTTGAGATTTCGAGAGATAGCTGGTTGTGTTATCAGAAAGTTTTAATAGCTGCTAGATCAAGTTATTGGCTCTAACTCTCACAACCCCAGTGTACTTTTTAACACATTGAGTTCTGTACTTAATCTTCATGAACCAGTCTATCTGGAAGCTTCTAGAGAAACTTGCAGGAAATCTCTTGACTTTTTGGAATAAGGTTGTAATAATAATTATAATCATTTTATTTATATAGCGCCATTCCCATGTTCAAAGCACTTCAGAGTTTTAAGATAGAATAGCAGGGTATACAGTATATAGCATTGTACAAACCAGTTTAAAAAAAAAAAAGATTAAGACAGTAAATTCAGAGAAAAGCCTAACAGACAACATAATTGATGGTCTCACACACACACACACAGGTTACATGAACATCTTGACATGGAGGTAAACTGAGAGAAGGGTAATAAAGTTCAAGTAGAGTTAAAAGCCATCCTGAACAGATGAGTTTGGAGATGTTTTTTAAAAGAATTCATGGAGTCAGCTGACCTGTTTAATTTCGGTAGGTCATTCCAGAGTCTGGGCACTCGCTATACAGCTGAAGGCTGTGTAAGCACTAAGGCCCTCATTTCATCACCTTCTCATCATCTGTCCATTTACTACCCTGTTTATCTGTGTTTGACCACTTTGACCTGTCACTTTCCTCTTTAAAAAGCAGCTGGTTTCCAGTATGAAGCCATTTGGCTCCCCCACTTGATGTTGTCCCTCCTTGATTTCTTAAGGAGGTCTTTTCTACCTTTGGTCCTTCTATTCTTACTATTTCACTGCACAACAAAGCTTTTGCTTCTTGAACACTGTTGGGTGTTTCTTATAGAATTTTGGGTGCTGATCGCGAATATCACATCAAAATGTACCCATCACGTACCGTTTCGGTTTTGTCATGATTTTTTTCTTATTTGTTTCCAAACATTTTTGCTCCCGTAAGTGACTTATCAACGGTTTGTGCAGCCTGGGCATGTCCAGGTTGCAAGTTGTTCTGTGGAAGATGACATCCTGGGCTGGTCTGAACGAGCTTGACACTGTCTCCACATGCTATAAAGGTGGCTTGCATACAGCGATCCTGCTCATTTGGTAAATATAGATATTCAGTGTGTGTGTGTACTATCTGTATTGTAAAGTATAGTATCTTTAGCAATATAACAGTAAGTAAGCTTCATGCTATAGACGTTTTGGTGTCTTGTCGATGTTGTAACAGCCGCGATACATTCTGCTCTATCTGTGGTGAAAATACACTTGCACCTCAGAGACGTTGGATGACTGCTCTTGTGAAGAAAGCTTATCATCTGTATTTCGGCTGGTGATTAAGACAAGGAATGGGCGGCTCACATTTGCTGCGTGACATGTGCTGTCAGTCTAAGAGCCTGGCTCAGAGTCATGCGGAATACAATACCGTTTGCTGTTCCGATGATATGACGAGAACAGAAAGACCATGTGACGGACTGTTACTTCTGTTTGACTAATGTGATTGGTTTCTCTGCCAAACACAAGAAGTCAATTGAACATCCAAATCTGCCTTCAGCAATGAGACCCGTGCCACATGACGGAAGACAGTCTTACAATTCTGAAACTACCAGAGGATTGGACCTTAGACGAACCAGATGAAGAAACTGCAATACAGGATACTGACAGTGACATTAACCCACATTTTGAACCGTGCTTGTCAAGTGATCCGTATATAATAACACAGTCCAACTTGGTCAGAGAGTTGGGTCCGTCAAAAGTCAAAGCTGAGCTGCAGGGTTCGAAACTGTAGGAATGGTGTTTGCTGTCACCAGGTATGAAAATTTCTGTGTTTCAAAGCCGACATTATGATAGATCCACATTTTTTGCACAAGTAGACAGTCTGTTTCTTTTGTGACATTGAAGGATTGTTCTCGGCCTTGGAATGTAATCCCAACCCAGAAGAGTGGTGTCTCTTCATTGATTTGTCAATGTTAAGCCTGAAAACTGTTCTGCTACACAATGGCAACGTTTATCCTTCAGTACTTGTTGGGTATGCAGCACACATGACAGAAACATGAGAATATGGAACTGTTGTTAATCACTTCCAGTATAGCAGGTACAACTGGCATATCTGTGGAGATCTTAAAGTCGTTAAACTCTTTACTAGGACTGCAGCTTGGCTATACAAAATAATGTGAATGGGACAGCTGTACCAAAGAGTCGCACTATTCTTGACAGAACTGGCCACTCCGTAAAAAGTTACTTCCAGGACAAAAAAATGTGGCACATGAATCGCTTCTCGACCCGTCAAAGATATTTTTGCCTCCTCTTCACATAAAAGTGGGACTCATAAAGAATTTCAAGAAAGCAGTTAACAAGGAAGGCAAAGGTTTTTGTTATTTAAGACAGATGTTCCCAAGAATAACTGACGCCAAGATCAAAGAGGACACTTTTGTTGACCCCCACATCAGACATGTTATGAGTGACAAGCGGTTTGAAGATCTGTTAGTTGGGCAGGAAACAATTGCCTTGAATGCCTTCAAAGACGTTGTTAACAATTTTCTGGGCAATTAAAGAGCCCTAAATTCCATTCAGCTGGTAGACAAGCTTCTCAAAGCATGCAATACAATGAAGTCACTCAAGATTCATTTCCTCCACTCGCACTTGGACTTCTTCCAATGAAAATCTCGGTGCTGTCAGTGACGAACACAGTGAAAGGTTTCACCAGGACATATGCTACGATAGAGAGACGATACCAGGGCAACTGGAATCCGTCAATGCTTGCTGACTACGGTTGGACACTGCAACGTGATGCACCAGACATTGAGTACAAAAGAAAATTCGGAGCAAAACACTTTTAATTCTGTTGAATTTAATAGCTTATGCAAAACATAAACGTGACTAAATACATTATTGTCAGTAAACATATAAATGTGTATTTCTCAGAGTTCCTTCATGATGCAGTACAAACAAAACTATATTTGTGTATAACCAGTAGGCACCTGTCAAAATCACAACTGTAACAGTACTTTAACCTCTAGTGTGGTGCCTAAAAATTTGAAACATGCTGTTGTGAAACCTCTGCTGAAAAAAACGGGTCTGGACCATTCTGTTATGTGTAACTTCAGGCCCATTTCCAAGATACCTTCATTGTCCAAACTCTTGGAAAAAGTCAGCTACAACCAACTGAAGTCCTTTCTGGACGAACATGCAATTCTGGAAGTGTTCCAGTCTGGGTTTAAAACTCACAACCATCACTGAGTCCTCTCTGTTAGGGGTTTTTAATGATACTCTTTTATCAGTGGACTCTGGTGACTGTGTACTACTTATGCTTCTGCCTTTGACACGATAGACCATGAGATCCTCATCTCCAGGCAAGAGCAGTGGGTGGGCATCACAGGTTCAGCTCTTCAATGTTTAGCTTCTATCCCTCACATGGAAGTAAAATCATCGATGCTGACACAAAAACTTTTGTCTTTGTGGCCCTCCCCTTGGGGGTACCACAGGACTCAATCCTGGGACCTATTCTGTTCTCCTTGTACCTGCTGACACTCGGTGCTATTTTCCAGAAACACTGTACAGTTGATTCCGGTTAATTGGACCACTGGTTAATTGGACCAGCCGCTTATTCGGACCGAATCCTAAAGAACCAAAACAGATCATATTACATAAGCCCAATATTGTTCGCTTATTTGGACCAAAATTCCGTTTAATTGGACCAAAGAACGTGACAGAGAATAAGAAAAAGAAGCCACAAGTCGCCCGTGTAAAAAAGCAGATGTAAAGCGGGTCAGCGACATCTGGAGGATCCCCTGGGCTCCCCAGGAGAATTTATGCTTTTATCAAAAGTCAGGAAGTCGGAAAATTTGTACCAAGTGCAAACCAGTGGGGGTGAACATGCCTGTCCTTTCTATCATAAACCGGACCACCCAGTAGCTGGTGTCATGAAGTCGAGCGTTAACAAGTGCAGTGTGCAAACAGAATACGTCAGATCACACTAGACAAGTTCTTCAAATGCTGACTGGAATTTGGTAATTTAACCTTTTTTATTGTGTTTCGCATGCCGAGTGTCGTGTAGATCGTTTCAAAGAATTTGTAGATTTCTTTTTCAATAAACAAAGTTGTAAGCAATTGTATATGTACATGTACGTAGTTGTTGTTCGTACGTTCGCCATATGTGTGTGCAGCACAATAAAAGTCATAATGACATTTTAATATGTTACTTATAGCACGTCCCATCTTGGTTGCACATGTATAGGGCATGTTTGTGCAATCGGACCAGCCGGTTATTAGGACCAAAATGATCGCGTCTCGATGTGGTCCGATTAACAGGAATCGACTGTATTTCTTTTCATCTTTGTGCAGACAACTGTCAGGTTTATTTCCCTCTGAAGTGCCATCGTCCATGTTCTGTCCAGCCCCTGCTTGATTGTCATATTTACATAAGGAGTTGGATGAAATTACATTTTCTAAATTTTAATGAGAACAAGACAGAAATCATGCTATTTAGACCCAATGGCACCAGCGGGACCCCCTGCATCGACCTTTCCACTGTGGCTCAATTTGAGAAATCCATAATGACAAATTTTAGGCGTGAAAATGGATTCCAGTTTAAAACTCGATAGCCATGTGAACGCAGTGGTAAACTCTTGCTATCAAAAATCGAGCCCGTTTTGTCTAAACACAACCTTGAAACAGCGATACCTGGTTTTATAACGTCTCATCTAGATGACTGCAATGCAATGCTTCTTTTTGGAATTAGCCAGGCCTTCATCGCTCGCCTACAGCTGGTGCAAAACACTGCTGCTCGATTTTAACTGTCACAAGAAAGGATGAGCACGTTACCCCGATTTTGGCTTCCCTTCACTGGCTTCCGGGTCATTTTCTTTATTTTTATTTATTTATTTATTTATTACTTAATTTTATTGTAATCATTCCATACAAATTGATCCTTTTTTATAAAAACAGGATTGAAAACAAATCAACCCCCACCCCTAAGAAACAGACCATGGCCAACAGAGTAAATCTTAAAGCTAGTAAAAATAAATAAATTGATGGGTTTAATAAGTGGAAAAAGATAAATGGAGAAAAAAAAAAAAAAGAAATGGGGAGAGAATCTGCTTCCTCAGTGCTTAAAGAGCTTAATCAAAAACGTTATTAATGAGATCCTGCCAGGTTTTGATAAAGTTCTGCTCAGATCCTCTAAGTGAGAATTAGATTTTTTCCAATTTCATATAATATAAAACATCAGTTATCCACTGACTTAGATTTATTTTGCTAAACTTGAGGACCCCTAACTCTCCTGTTCTATGTGCCAGTAATTTAGTAAAGGCAATGACAGTTTGTTTGTCCTTCTCCACTTTAAGCCCTTCTGGGTGCCCACCAAACACAGCTGTTAGTGGGTTAGGAGGGATTGTGACACCCTGGCTGTCTGAAAGGTAATTAAAGATTTTTGTCCAGAATGATGTTAATTTGGTGTAGGCCCAAAACATGTGACCCAGTGAGGCTAGAGCTCGATTGCAGCGTTCGCAGGTTGGATCTCGCCCTGGAAACATTTTGGACAGTTGTAAGCGAGACAGATGTGCTTGATATATAATTTTGAGTTGAATAATCGTATGCTTTGCACATATGGAGCTCGAGGGAATTCTCTGCATTGCTACTTTCCACTCCTTTTCTGAGATGTTGAGTGAGAGATCCTCTTCCTATTGTCCTCTTAGGAGGGACTGTAAAATGGTTAAAATTATAACAGAAATGGTGCCTGAGCCCTCAAGACTGATCAATATTTTTTCCAGCAAAGAGGTAGGATGAAGGTGATGAAAACTGGGCAGGTTCTGTTTAACAAAGTTTCTAATTTGAAGGTATTGAAAGAAATGTGTTGCTGGAAAATAAATTTAGAATGTAATTGTTCATAGGATGCAAAGATGTTGTGTATTTGCAGATCTCTAAGTGATTTAATCCCAAATGTTTTCCAGACATTAAAAACTACATATGTTCTGTGAGTGTTGAAAAAGTTTATTCTCATGTAGAGGTGCCACAGATAAAAGATTCTCCATCTTAAAATGTTTCTTACATTGGTTCATATTCTGAGTGAGTGAAGCACTATTGGGTTGTTAATATATTGGTGATGACTTGTTATTATTGGGCCACAAAGCAGGGAATATAAAGAAGTACTGCAGGATTTTATTTCTATTGTGGACCAAGCCTGTGTCTGTTCATGTATTTGTGTCCATGTGCAGGTTTTTATAGCTTGTATGTTTGCTGTCCAGTAATAAAACTGAAAGTTAGGTAGAGCTATGCCACCTTCTGCCTTTGTAGGGTCGCTCTTTGGATACATTGATGTTTTAAATTCCAAGTAAGTGAGGTTACGGTTGAATCTAATTTCTTAAAATTCTATCCATTGATGTATATTCAAATGTTTTGAAATAAAAAGACAGGCTTAGGGAGGATATTCATCTTAACAGTATTAATTTTTCCAGCTAGAGTGAGATGAAGGGTTGACCATCTATACAAGTCTTGCTTATTTTTTTTCGTACAGACGGCAAAATTTTGTTAATAAAGAGCTTTGTGTTTACTTGTGATGTTTACCCCTCGGTATTTAAATTGATCTGCGATGATAAAAGGGACTGCGGTGGGTTGGCACACTGCCCGAGATTGGTTCCTTCCTTGTACCCTGTGTTGGCTGGAATTGGCTCCAGCAGACCCCCATGACCCTGTGTTCGGATTCAGCGGGTTGGAAAATTGATGGATGGGTGATAAAAGGGAAGGTGTCCAATCTAATATTGTGTGCTTGAGAATTCACTGGAAAAATTAATCAAAAATTAGTCAAATTAACTCTGAGACCAGAGATCTTTTGAAATTCTGTAAGTGCTATTAGGACTGCAAAGGCGCAGTATTTCGTGGATCTGATATATACAGTACCATATCATCTGCATTGAGAGAAATTTTCTGTTCCAGTCCTTCTCTGATAATCCCCTTTATCTGATAAGCATTTCGACAGTGAACTGCCAGTGGCTCAATGGCCATTGCAAAAAGCAGTGGTGCCGAGGGGCATCCTTGTCTGGTACCCCATTCTAGTTTAAAGTAGTCTGAATTAAAGTTTTTAATACAAACTGAAGCATCTGGATTGGTATACAGTAGTTTGATCCAAGCACAAATGTTTGGGCCAAACCTAAATTTCTCCAACGTAGTAAAAAGGTAATTCCATTCAATCATATTATATTTGTTGAATGCAGAAAAAGCATTTGATGTCTCCGGGATGTTTGATTTTGTGGGTGAATAGATAACATTAAACAGGCGTCAATGATTGGAAGCTAAGTGTCAGTCTTTAATAAATCCAGTTTGTTCTTGTGATATTACCAAAGGCGGCACTTTTTCCATCCTTCTAGATAGGACTTTTGAGAGTATCTTAACATCATTATTCAGAAGTGAGATAGGTCTGTATGATGCACATTGTAATAAGTCCTTATTTTGTTTAGTAAAGACAATGATTAATGTTTGGTGAAAAGTTTGAGGTAGAATTTTATTGTCTCGTTCTTCTGTAAATGTTGCTAATAAAAGGGGAGCTAGCTGAGTGGAGAACTTCTTATACAATTTGGCAGGATAGCCATCAGGGCCTGCTGCTTTCCCACTCTTAAGTGACTTTATAGCATCTAATTCTGATAGTGCCAAAGGTTTATACAGTTCCTCTGCACTGAGAGTATCTATTGGTGGAATCTGTAATGCATCCAGAAATACATTAGATTGTGTGTTGTCTTCTTTACACTCAGTAGAATATAAGGATTTATTGTAGTCTCTCATTGACCATAAAAATATAATACACATTTATTTTGTCTCCATTTGTGTTGGCGATTGCTGGGATTGCATAGCGAACTTCTTGCTTGTGGATTTGTTGAGCTAAGATTTTTTTAGCTTTGCCTCCATGTTCAAAGTAATGATGTTTTGATTTGAAAATGATTTGTTCAGTTTCTTTAGCTCATTTTCGAGTCTATTTTAAGATCCTTGCATTTGTTTTTAAATCCTAGAGAAGAGCCAAGCAAAATGACACCTTTTATTGGCTAACTAAAAAGATTACAATATGCCTTTAATGGTTGTGCCACATTTTATTTGTCGGAACTGCTGCACCCTTAAGTACTTTCTCGCTCTCTCAGGTCAGCAGACCAGATGTGTTCCTAACATATAACGCAAACTCCAAGGTGATCGATCTTTTTCAGTTGCAGCTCCAAAACTCGGGAACGATTTGCCGTTGCACGTTAGGCAGGCTCTATCACTCGCTGTGCTTAAATCTTATTTAAAAATGCAATTTTACCCCCTGGCCTTTAACCCATTATGATATGTTGACTGTCTGTGTACTTTTTATTATGAATCTATTTAGCTCTTATGTATTTATGTGTTTCTGTTACCCTTTGGTTATTGTTTGTCTGATATGTTGGGCTTTTTTTGTACAGCACTTTGGTCAGCCTTGATGTTGATTTTAAAGTGCTTTATAAATAAATAAAATAAACCTTGCTAGTAGCTGCTTGTACCACCTTTTTGCCTTCAGAACAGTCGTGAGATTGGTCTCGTCCGATGTGAGAGATGGACGTCTGAAGTGGAGCTCCGCTAGCAGTGGTGCTATTTTTCATATTATTTGCTTATTATTCTGAGATATCCTGTATTTATTCAACCCGAGAGGGACCGCTACAGTATATGTAAACACATATAAACATGGCCAACAAGAAGGGGGTTCGAAAGAATGAAACTAAAGCTACATCCAAGCTGCGATCAGCAAGCCTTAGTTCAAGATACGGCCTATCAGAGACAGACCTGGATCAGATGGGCGAAAGCACAGACTCCTCGGGACCACGGTCCGCTACATCGTCGCCGGCTGAGAGCGAAAAGGGGAGCGAAGGTGCGATCGTGAGTGCAGATGTGGATAGCTCGCCGATTGGAGAAGATTACCTGAAACTGGAAAGGGCCGGGAAGTCCGCGGCTTCAGTTACGCAATTACGCGGGACTGGAGCAGCGGGGACACCGGCTTCAGCAAAGTCTGCTGCTTCATCTACGGTACAAGAAGGCACAATTGAGCTATCTGAACTGAAAGTGTTGCTCGCTGAGCTCACGCAAGATATAAAGAAAAGCGAGAAGGCTAATGAGAAAGCAACGGCAAAGGCACTTGAGAGACTGAAACAGGAATTGAAACAGGAGATGAAACAGGCCAATGAATGGCTGCGACAGGAATTCCAACAGGCAAATGAAAGGCTGCGTCAAGAGGTACAACTTGAACTTCGACAGGTGCTGGGTAAAATTGAAGAGCGCATTCAGAAAAACTCTTAAACTGAGCACGCTTGCTGATCAATTGGAGCATCTTAAGGAGACATTCACGAATCGGATCGAAATGGCCGAACATTCAGCTGCCAGTGCCGAGGAAAGAGCAGTAAATGTCAGTTCCGAATGTAAAAAACTCGGAGAAAAACTTGGAGACAGACTGGCTGCTTTAGAAGATGGGAGTAGAAGGTATAATGTCAGAATTGAAGGTGCCCGGAGAATCGAGAAAGTTCAAACCCTGTGAAATTCGCAACTGAACTTTTTTCTAAAATAATCGGGGGCGACTTTAAAGCAGAATCTGAGATAGCAGCGGCTTACACAGACGCTGATCAAACACCATCAGACCCGACCAAGATCTTTTATAGTTCGTTTTGAACGATTATCATTTAAGCTAGAGGTGATGGCACTCCTCAGAAACAAGGAAGATATTATATATGAAAATAGCCACATTCGTATCTTCCCTGACTTCTCTCCAGCAACAGCTATTAAACGCGCAGCCTTCTATAATATTAAACAGCGGCTACGGCAAGCCAGTGTCAAATACAGCCTCCTGTATCCGCAAAACTGAAAGTGGAATGGCAGGGTCATTTCTATGTCTTCAATAGCAAGGAAGAAGCAGAAAATGAATTAAGAAAGCTGATCCCGGGACTATTCTGATACATAATTGTGAGTCATGGCAGTAAATGATAATGCTAGGATTAATAATCTACTGTCTGATCTATTTGTTTTAAAATACGGGTTTTTATCAGCATATATTCTCATATATTCTTATTATTACTTAGTATTACTAGGGCGCTATCTGTTTATGTTTTATTGTGCTTAATTACGTTTTCCTCCTTTTTTTTTTCTCTTTTTCTTTTCTAATTATTTCATGTGTACCCTAAATGAGACTGTTCAATATCATACCCTTGGTTTACTGTTATTGCTATTACTGCATTAAGACTTGTTATGCTTATTTTGGACACATCTTTAACACCATCACCTGGGTTTATTATCTGTGGGTATCATCTTAATGCACTAAAATTGCTGAAGATTATATATATATATATATATTTTAATTGCAAAATTCTTTTCTTTTTCTTTTCCTCTTTTAAAGACTATATTGGTAACAGATATCTCTATCTTTTAACCTTAAAGCCACTGCATGGGGGCTTGTTGTGCTTTGGACGTGCTCTGTCTCTGGGTATGTCAGAGGACTGGGACTGCGTGAAGTGGGTTTTAGCCTCACTTGGGGAGGCAAAAAGGGAGGGTGGGGGGTTAAGGGGGAAGAGAGCAGGCTTGATCTATACCTAATCTATCATCTCAATCTTTATAATTATAACTATCAACGTAATAATAAGCTGCATGGCAACAACTCTTGGGGAAAATAGGAAATTAAGACCTAAACTATTTCACTTCCAGTTAAGACTATAAAATGACATCAAAAACTCAGAATCAGTATCTAAGCTCCTTTTTTTATTTCAAAACATCCCAATATACATTAATAAATCATTCTTTAAGCAATTAGGTTCAACAATAACCTCATTTATTTGGAATTCAAAACATCCACGCATCAAAAGAGCGACCTACCTAACTTCCAAGACAAAAGGCAGAAGGCGGACATGGCTCTACCTAACTTCCAGTTTTATTACTGGGCAGCAAATATACAGGCTGATAAGAACCTGGACACAAATAGAAGAACATATACAGGCTTGGACCACAATAGAAGTAAAATCCTGCAGTACTAATTTGTATTCCCTGCTCTATGCTCCAATAAACACACGCTTATCGGCAATACACTAATAACCCAATTGTGCTCCACTCACTTAGAATCTGGAACCAATGTAGAAAGCATTTCAAGACGGAGAAGCTTCTATCTGTGGCACCCCTGCAAACGAACCACCTCTTTCAACCTTCACAAACATATGCAGTTTTTAATATCTGGAAAAAATTTGGAATTAACTTGCTTAGAGATCTTTATATAGACAACGTCTTTGCATCCTATGAACAATTACATTCCAAATTTAACATTCCTGCTACACATTTCTTTCACTATCTTCAAATCAGGAACATTTTGTTAAACAGAACCTTCCAGATTTTCCTCATCTTGCACCCTCATCCACGCTGGAAAAAATATTGCTCAATTTTAAGGAATTAGACTCCATCTCTACAATATATAAAATCATTTTACAATCCCTTCCTTTCAAAGATCCAAGAGGACACTGGGAAAAAGATCTCTCAATTAATATATCAGAAAAGGAGTGGAAAGTAGCAATGCAGAGAACTCACTCGAGCTCCATATGCGCAAAGCATACAATTATACAACTCAAAATTATATATCGAGCACATCTGTCTCGACTAAAACTCTCCAAAATGTTTCCAGGGTGAGATCCAACCTGCGAACGTTGCAACCAAGCCCCAGCTTCACTGGGTCACATGTTCTGGGCCTGCGCCAAATTAACATTATTCTGGACAAAAATTTTTAATTACCTCTCAGACAGCCTAGGACTCACAATCCCTCCTAACCCATTAACAGCTGTGTTTGGGGTTCTTCCAGAGGGGCTTAAAGTGGAGAAAGACAAACAAATTGTGATTGCATTCACTACACTGTTGGCACGCAGACTTATTCTGATAAACTTGAAGAACCCAAACTCTCCTCTTTAAGTCAGTGGGAAACCGATGTGTTATACTATTTGACTGAGTATTTGATTTTTTCCAACTTCAGAGGATCTGTACAGACTTTTTTCAAAACATGGCAGGATCTAATCAGTAATATTTTAAAATTTTAAATAAAAAAGTTTATAAAGCACAGAGAATTTATTAATTTAGGTATGTTTTCAAGCCTTAAATTTTACACCATTTGGCTTGCTCTCTCTCTCTAGGGGGGAATCGATCTGTTCTTAACATTATTCTTTTTTTTGTAAAAACTTGATTGCTATGTATTGATTGTAATAAAATTAATAATAAAAAAAACAGTTGTGACTCTTTAGGGTGTGGATTCAACAAGGTGCTGCAAACATTCATTGGGGACTGTCCTCCATATTGACATCACTTAATACTGTGGATTAGTCGGCTGCACATCCATGATGCGAATCTCCCGTTCCAACACACCCCAAAGGTGGTCTACTGGACTGAGATCTGGTGAATGTGGAGGCCACTTGAGTCACGTGAACTCCTTCTCATATTCAAAAAAACAGTCTGAGATGATTTGAGCTTTGTGAGATGGCACATGGAGATAGCCATCAGAAGATGGTGGTCATAAAGGGATGAACATGGTCAGCAACAACACTCAGGTAGGTTGTGGCATTTCAACGATGCCCCGTTGATACTAAGGGGCCCAAAGTGTGCCAAGAAAATATCCCACCACAACATCACCTTTCTGAACCATTGACACAAAGCAGGATGGATTGCTTCTTTCATGTTCTTGACCAGGACCATCAGAATGCCACAGCAGAAATCGAGACTCATCAGACCAGGCGACGTTTTTCCAGTAATCTGTTGTCCAATTTTGGTGAGCACCATGTGTGAATTGTAGCCTCAGTGGCCCATCCTGAACTGACAGGAGTGGCACCCTCTGTCGTCTCCTGCTGCTGTAGCCCACCTACTTCAAGGTGCAACGTGTTGTGCATTCTGAGATGTCCTTCTGCATACCTCAGTTATAACGAGTGCTTATTTGAATTGCTTTTGCCCACCCAACCCCCCAACAATCAACATTAATAACGGTATGACAAAGCGCTAGAGAGCGGGACAATGATGCCTAAGTGTCGACGCTTGTGCCAGTCAATCTGAAGCGTAGTGAGTAGAGTCAGTGTCCAAACACCGCTATCACGTGACCTGTGACGTTTGAATCTTCAAACGTCCTCAGTGCTTCACAGCGCACTTCATTGGTTTGTTAGCTTTGGCTAAATGAGCAGGTAGCCTATTTATATAAAATGCGTCATTCTCATAAAACAATGTTGACTTTTACAGATTTGGAGAGCTTTGATGACAGATGACGACTAACAATGGAAAACTGCGTTCACAGTTACATTTATGGACCAGGCCCTTAGCGGAATAAGATGAACTCGGTCTCTTCTGACCTTTTACTAGTGACGCGAGGTTGAAACAGCGAGCGCCGCATCTTCTTGCCTTGACCTCATTTAACCACCAGATGTCGCCATTCATACTGGAGCTGAAGTTTCAAAGCTTTTTCGGCACAAATAGAAAGAAAGCCTCAAAGCTTCATGAGACTTAAATTTTCCCCACCAGTACAAAGCCCAACAAGTGCAAAAGCTAGCGATGCCAATTTTAGTGCCACACAGGGAATTCTCCAATTGGAGCTCAGCCAGGTAAACCACTTGTTCGAGGTCACAAAGTGGTGACAGCAATGGGACGTGAACCCAAACAGCTTCTGGCTTTTCTGTGTGCAAGATGTCATAGTAATCTAGACCAGGGCTATTCAATTACAAATTCAGTTGGGCCAGATTGCCAAACCAAGAAGGTTAGCTGAGCCAGTCATTTTAGCGGCAAAGCAGCTCGTAATGACAAATTTTAAAACCAACACAACGAATAAACCTTATGTTTTTCAATAAATTTGTTTGTTTCTCTTTTAACTTCGGTCAATTTGCAGAGCAAAAGGTGCATACAAAAAGAGCTGAATTAACAGAATCTGAGGTAGCCCCTATTTTTTCCATTTACAAAAGAAAAAAACTGACCTGGCTACATACGTATCTGACCTATCTGATCACAAAGTGCATAAAACAAAATAGTGCACAGTAGTAGGCTATTAGAAATAACATTGTTTCTTTTTGAAACAAAACAACTTGCACACATTTGACCCAGGAACATCTCAAAGTGCACAGTATTCACAACTATAACAACACTGAGGGAACATATTTTAAATCACCATGTGTGATTAGGCATGCCTCTGTTACACATCCCACATTATATTGATGTATTGTAGGCTACAGTTACCCTGCTGACATAGTGGGAGAAGTGACATTTTTTGTTTTGAACGAGAGCAGTGACTTTAGGCTCGTAATTTGTCAAGTTGTCAATGCAATTCAAGGCATTGGTGGAGAGTATGGTCAGTCAGGGTGCAACGAGAATTGTTTTTATGGAGTTCATGTGTGAAAAACTTGACTCACATGTATATGTTGATCCAAACATACTGAGTATGACGATCGCTACTTTCTTAATGTTAGGGAACTGATGTGCATTGACATCAGTCCAAAACATTGCAGGCCCGTTAGTGGAAAGCTCCAGTGCCATGGTTACAGATGACTGCATGTCAACAAGTTCGAGTGTGAATTTCCCCTCGTCAATGGAAGGGACCAGTTTCTTAGCTCTGGCGGATAAGTCCCCTTCTATTGCAACAGTGAACGGGTCTCTGACAAAAACGGCCAACTCTGTGGGCAGATCAAGTCCATCCAATTAACCAGCAAAGTTATTTTTCAACATCGCAATGAAATCTGTCATCACATCCGTGGTTTGTGCGGGGGTAAGATGCCTTTGCGGAGTGTCGGAAAATACAGCATTCGCCTGTGCTGAAATCATTTGCGAAAAGGTCCAGTTTAACTTGGAATGCGCGATCTGTTCCACAAGGTCGATGACAGTTTTGTCTCTGCCTTGTAGTCCCAAATTGAGATCGTTCAGGTGTTTGAATATGTCGCTCAGAAAGCAGGCATCGGCCATGAAGTTGTCGCCCAGTATGCGACTCAAGTGCGTTTCTGCCTTTTTGCTTGCTGCCGGAGGAGAAAGTTATGATCTCTTCTCTGAGACCGCAGAAACGCTCCAGTGCTTTGCCTTTGGACAGCCACCTCACGTCATTATGCAAAAGAAGTCGTGGTGCTCAGCAGACATTTCTGACAGCAGCATGCGGAATAAGCGGTGTTGGAGGCTTGATGTGGAGTGAATAAAATTAATTATAGCCATAACGCTGTCCATTGTCGTTTTGAGCACAACACCTCCTGATGCACAATGCAGTGTAAGGAGATTAACTGAGGTGCAACAGGGACCAACGTGTTGCCAAACCATTCACCTTCCCTGTCATGGACGGAGCCCCATCTGTCACAAGCATGCACACACGCTTCATATCCAGACCACTGTCTTTAAAAAGGCGGAAATTTTCCCAAAGACTATATCGCCAGTTGGTGTGTCCTAACGGCCGTAGGCCGAGCAGCTCCTCTCGGAAGCATTTGCCATCAAAAACGGACATATATGCACAACTGAGCAGTATCAGTTTGTCTGTGGACTCATCTACTGCTATAGACATAGTATCAGCTTTCATCAGGTCTCCTAACAGCGTTTCATACACATCTGCAGCAAGAATTTCAACCCTACGAATGTTTGAAGTATCTGACAGGGGTACGTTTTTTATAGCAGATACCACGCTCATTTTAATTTTATCGTCATTTATCACCTCATCCACGACAGCCAGCATACAGTCCTTCACGGTTTCAGAGTCTGTGAATGGCCTTTTCTTTTGCCAGTGTCCAGGAAACACGAAGGGATGCTACAGTAGCTCTCTCTTGGGCTGTGAATGACCGCACCATGGTAGTACTGCTCGGTTGTAAGATGCAATCAAACTCTGCACTTTGCAGCCCTCTCTTGAGATCCCTCTGGAAAATTGGTGCGAAAAGTGTGGTGTTTCTCAACATGATGCCTCCGCACATTGTAATCTTTAAATACTCCTGCGCACTCATTACAAATTAAACACATCGGTTTGGCGTTTGGATGTGACGGTAAAATAAACAAGTATTTGTCAGTCCAGGCAGGGTTAAACTTACGGTTTTCATTGGCAATTTTACGTTTCAGTGTTGAGAAAGACATATTGATAGTAATCTAAGCTACTACCGGCACGCTCTGCATTGTTTGCGTGTTGCAGGCTACGTAATTTAGTAGGAATGCGCGTTTTTGGCAGGACCATTGACAAATACTTTATATTTATATTAATATACTATATATTTATATTAATATAATATATATTGAAATAACAATTTATGAATAATATATATTAATTTATTATTATCTATGGGGAACTACGGGCGGGCCACTCGGAGGTTGATTCTGGGCGGATTTGGCCGCTGGCTGCCAATTGAATAGCCCTGATCTAGATGTTACATGGACAGATTTGCACACAGCTGCCTTGCGCCCGAGGTTAAGTGGGACAACTCCAGGATCCTTATGACCCCATTCTGCATTAGCAGTTTAAGAAAACAAAGGGTGGACACAATAAAGACGATAAGCCTGCACATTACAACATGTCCCAGTGCCTACCATTTTCCTCTGTAATATGCATGGACTACTCGCCTGAAACTCCAAGAGGGACCCCAAACTTTGACTGAGCAAAATCCACAGGGGCAACTAAATACACTTGACAAGTAGTATTAACCTGGAGATTGAGCTTATCAGTAGCAATGCTATATTTGCACCGAATTTGACTTGGAAAACACAAGTACATCTTACTGAACTTTACACTTTGGGCTCGTTTATCCTTCACACTCAGAACTCGTACGCCCACGCATCATCACTGCCACACGTGCCCAGCGTTAATTTGACTTGTCTTCTGAGCAGGTCCTCAGAAATTAATGCGACGCTGCGGTAATGAGTTGCAGTACCATCAATGAGTCAGTGGGAACGCACTGTGATAAAAGTCGAATGTGACGCCAGAGTCCGCTTTACTAACTACATGTGACAGAAAACCGCTGTTTAATCCTACTAGGATCGATGCGGCTTCGATGTTTGATGAACGGTTCGATTTGGTGAAGCAAATACCGACATACAAATGTAATTAGTGGTGCTTTTATATTCAAGCGTCGCATATTCCCGCTCGTAATGCCACGATACCAACTCTCATACGTGTATATATAATATTTTATGCCGTCTCTTTTTTCTGGGGCTTCCTCCCGATAGGCAAACGCAATAGATCGCCATAACGAGTATATTGATATTCCAACTCTCTGCATTTAGAGTCCTTACATTTATAGAGGATTTCACTTTAATACATTTTACGAAGCGTTAATTTGTTTAAATAATGAATACTGTTAATAATTACACACATGGGGGTTGACACGGTGTTGGAGTGTTAGCATTTCTATTCCGGAGGTCGTCACGTCGCTCTTATTCCCTGCCTCCTGTTTCCATATTTTTCCTGCTGGGTTTCCAGAGTGCGCTCCGCTTTCCTTCCAAAGAAATGCAAATTTGCTGACACTAGAATGAATCCGCAGTGTATTCGTGCGCACTTGTATTCACCTTACAATGAGCCCATGCCCGCCCAGGGATGGTTTCTGCCTCGTCCTCTGTGCTAGCTGGAATGGGCACATCCCTGGATTGAATCCTCATTTTCAGAGATATTGCGGTAAGGGGTCACTGGAATTCAACAACAGGGGTTCCAGGCAATTCACAACAGAGGAGCCGAACCTGTTCTCACCAAGATTCTCACACCGCCACCTGGTAGATTCCAATAAATTTCAAGTACGGGCGCAAGAATAAACATTGCAACACCTGCATAGCAGGAGCGTCCGCTGGAAGATGAAGTATATACCTGGCCTTACAATTCTTCAGAGTGTAAACCGGTTTTTGGGACTCTGTCTATTATCCATTGACTACTGTAGACAGACAATCAAGAATTTCAGATATTCAATACCATTAGAAAACAAATGTAGCAACTTCGTGGTGTGACACCAACCAACTGAGGAGGGCACAACACTAAATGCCATTTCATTTGCACTCCCAGCAGCTGAGAGTTGCTGTATTCCAGATGTGACAAGAGCACAGCTTGGACCAGATGTTGGGCTGCATAGTCCGCTACGAGCTCACCATACTGATATGCTACAGAGTGAATCAAGAATGAGGAAAATGTTTCAACATAGTCATGGAAGGACAGGTAGTCACCCCAACACCATCCCGAAGAATGAATTGGCAGATGTTGGCGACAGAGCAAAGATGGAGAGATGGTGTGCTTAAAAACCACACACCCAACAAAATTCACTTGTGGTTCATGTAGCAGACAGCATGTCATTCAATTACAGGTGCTTTTGCACCATAGCACTAAGAAACACACAGGAAGGGATGATAGTGCCTAGTGACGAGGGGCACAACAGGCCAGACCCTGACCATTGAGCCAATCAAGCCATGCCAACGTTTAAAGCCGCCATTCTGGTGCATTTGGTTAACCAATGCGACATCAATATGAAAATGAAATTTGCCCATTGTAGAAACAAAGTATCCAAGATAAAGTAGATGAAAGTCAGCTCAAAGCCTCCATGCGATACCATGAGCTGCTCAGGGTATAGAGGGTAGCTCAGACACATCCCAGAGTTAAATAGAAAGCAGTCCTGTACAAGCAGACAGTTCCCTGGTCGTCCAACAACCCATTAAAAACACTCCTTGAGTAGACTTGGCAAAGATGGGATGTGATAAGTAAAGGAGGCCTGCAATAAATGCAACAAAAGAGTTCAAGGGTGGGTTTATGGCTGAAGTGTAGGTCACCACCCATTTCATAAACCAAAAATCGACAGCTACAGCTTTAGACACAAGACCCACAGGTTTCACTCCATTTAAAAACTGCACAAGATTCCAACCATTCATGAATAGCATTTATTTAAAATTTCAGATTCTTTCTGCTTGTTCAACCTTCTCAAAGCAACTATAGCTAAAACCAGGATCAGCATCAATATGGCAGCTGCAGCTCCCAGCACCAGGTATCCAGTGGGAAGAGAGGCTGTGGGAGGAAGACAAAAGACATTTACTCTCCAAGCCATACAGTAAAGGATGAAGACCTCAAGCAGAACTCTGGACTACTCTAGAAGGATCAAGATGGTTACCTTTCTGCTCCAGACTGGAGGTTTGCATACTGTCAGCCTCAAAAACCACAGGACCACTGTGAACGAGCACATTCTTCCTGGATGAAGCAATTTGTGTCACTTTGTCTGCAGCTCTGCCAGATCCTGGGAGAGAAAAAAAAAAAAACAAATTGTTTAGCTTCACACACATCGAACCCCCTTTACCAGGCAGTCAACCAGATTTCACACCAGGTCTACGAGACAAGCAGTCTCCATACCAGTGTGCAAAGCATCAATTACAAGGCACTGAATTACTGTAGTAATAGCGACACCTTGTCCTACAAAACAAATACCACAGCCAAAAACTGCCATGGGCTACTTACTTCTTACAGGGCAGCTCTGAGTACAGGGGTCTGTGGCAGAGGGATAGCAGGCAGCAGCAACACAGTAGATGAAGATCTACAGAAAGGAAAAGACATACACAATAGGAGACCAACCAGCAGAAATACTCGTAGGGCTAATGGAGGGCATGAAGTCTATCAGGCAAAAACACAAGGCAGGATTCCCCTTTGCCACAAAACGCACCTGTTCAGCCGAGGCTTGCTGAGCTACAGGGTCCACAAAAGCAAACATCTCAAACACAAATCTCTTGTAATGACTTGGGTAGGCTACTCCAGATGTGCTGTCCACTGTCACCAAGCTAGTCAAATAGTTGTCCCCTGTGTATGGACACCTGGGACAAACAGACCTCCAGTTAGCACGGACCAGCCACCCTCTTCACCTACCCTCCCACAAGGTGGTCACCTACCCATTCACCAGAATGCTCCACTGGGGCTGGCTGGAAGCAGAAGGTCCTGGGGTGACCCAGCAGTCCCCTAGAGTCAGCACAAGGTTAGGGTCAGTCCTGTTCATGATGTGCACTTCCACAGCCACAGGATCCCTCAGAGTTTTGGTCACTGGGTAGTCCGCATCCACATAGTAGGAGCCATAGGAGGAATCTGACCATGGAAAAGAGCAGAAATTACTGCAATTTGCACACCCTAACCATACGATTCTCGGAACTACAAATCTACCAGGTTTTATTGTACCTTCATTTTATTTCCATTCCTTTCACAGAATGGTTTGATCATGGACCCCACCCAACAGTACCTGTTGCAATGACCAATTCCAGGTCAAATGGCCCTTGCTCTACTACTGGAAGAGGTGGCGCCACAGTATACACCTCAGCCTCCACTTGCACATCCTGGCTTCCCGAGTAGGTGCACTGGAAGAATAACCTGAGGAGAGAAACACCACATCATAGCAGGTAGAGCATATTTAGGGTTAGAGGAAGCAGGTTCAGAAGCCTTACTTGTATACACTGTCCCTGGTGATGGAGCCCTCTGGACCACTCCTCACAGTAATGGCAGCAGACATGGTGTTCTGGTAAGTCACGTTGCCACCAGAAAGCTGAAACAGGGACATTAGGATTACTGCAATCTATGAAGTCATTGCAGGGGGTTTCCATTTCTAGCACATCAGCAAGACATTTCTAAGGTCTGTATGGTCCAACAACTTTAGAACAAACGTGATCCCCTTTACTAGGACAGTAATCAGATCTCTGTATTAGACCTGATGGCTTGTGGTGGATCTAATATTTTAGTCCTCATTCTGTAGTTACTCAGCTCTCTGGCTTCCTATGGTTGACAGAGTGCTTGCTGCTGCACAACACCAAGATGGAGTCTCACCTGAACTGTGCTGCCACAGGCACTGACTGGAAACTGGTACATGACAAAGCTGGACAGGCTGGTCACAGGCCTGCAGCTGGGGGAACTGCTGTCCACCAACTGGATGGACCCAAGATCCAGGGAAGGAAGGGTCACATTCTCAGACACCACCACCACAAACTGGCCATCCAGGGTGCACTGCACAGTCACTGGCCAAACCAAACACAAGCATTAATATCCAGTAGCAGCCACCTTTGCTCACTCGCACTCTCCCACCACTCACCATCATTGGCATAGTAGCATGGACTGGTGCTGCTGCTGCTTGAATCATAGCAACAGTTGCTGGCTTCACAGTCTGCTTGAGTGATGGATGAAGACCCTCCACAAGGGCTTCTCTCTGTCCACAACTGCACATCTATCAGCCGGAAGCTTAAGAACTCGACGACCTTTTTTTTTTTTTAAATAAAAAAATAAAATAAAAACCACAAATTTAAAAAAAAGAATGTGACACTTCGTGTTCCAACCATGAAAAGAAACATACCTGGCTTAGGGCATGTGAAGGTTTTCAGATTTGAGCGAGATCCAACGGCAATGGTCACGACGTATTGGGAGCTCTAAAGTGAGCAGAAGAGGCTCAGACCACAAATGACATACAACTTAATTTAAAAAACAGTAACCAACAGCTGAAACGTCGGCGCTACTCACCTTCTCAGACGCATAACCGTACGTTGAAGAAAAAGGCACAGTTAGTGTAGTGCGGCCAGACTTTTCACGGATGATAACTCCTAGTAGATTGTTGGTCACCTTTACCAGTCCGCCACTCGTCTCTGAAAAAGATATAGTTTACTAGAATACGCAGGCGCTGACAAGTCACAGTGCCGAGGACACGCCGCACTCACTTTGAAGAAAAACGTTCTGAGAGCCGGCAAATGACAGCGTCATCGTCTTGTCACCATCGCATTTTTTGGTCACGTCTCCTGACCGCATAAACAAACTGCACCCCCGTCAAATAAACGACCAGCCAGAAAAACACCAACAATCTAAACGCGCCATGCTGAGAATTCGCCAAACAGGAACACCAGATGAGCAAAAGAGCGCGCTAGCGCAGGTTTAAATCATCAGCGGCGGCGCGCGCAAGTGACTCGTTAGTGAAAAGGCGCGAGAATGCAGCGCGGGAAGTCGGAGGCTCTCCTTCTGCTCGTGCGGCTTTATTGAGCAATCAGCACTTCACGACATCGGATTGATATGTCCAGTAGAAGACCGGGTAGAAGTGACCGCTCAGCAAGGCGATCTGTTATTTTAATGAGGGAAATCAGGAAATATCAACTAAGAAAAAAAGAGGAGAAACGTGACAGCTACGGGTAAGAATATTTCTAAAGAGGGGCTTTGTAAGGTTTGGGAATGACCCGTTAAGTAAGTACCGATAAATAAATAAAAAGACATGGGGTCTTGATAAATGTTTTTATTTTAATAAAAACGTTTTTGAATTTTGGAAACTAAATGACTAGAAGTTAGATCAGCCGTATTGTTTTAATTGACATTTCTTGCGGAAATGATGTAGAAGAAAAAAACTTCTCCATAAAAAAATATCTTTCTCATTCTCGTGGTTCAACTTTTTTAACATCTATTCCCAATTTCCTCTTTCTCTCTTCATTTTTAGCGTTTCATTTTAACCCTTTATTTTATTTCATTGTTTAGCACGCATGTTCAATTGGAGATGAGTTTCCCGACAACGGGAATCCTAGCTAATAACGGGCAAATTTATAATGCACCTCGTTAACGTATGCAGTCACCGTGCCGCAAATCCAATTATTATTATTATTCTTTTTTTTTCATTAGCTGTAGGGAATGAAGGGGATTTTTAGAGTTACTATTTTATAGATGGTGTTCAGGTCCCTCTGGCTATCCTTTAAATTTCACCCCTGCTGCAGTACGGATTTTCTTCGTTATTTCGCCCCACTTTTGTTTCTCACACACAAGGGCACCGCAATGTCAACGGAAAGTAAAATAGAGGGCTCATCTTTTCAAAAAATGAACGTTTCTTTTACTGATGCGTGCGCCTGTCCTTTCTTTTGCGGTTGTCCACGATCCAGTCAGTTCCCGAATTTAGACGCTTTGAAGTTCTTTTTCGTATTTGGTTATGTAATTGCCATGTAGTGTTTACCTTATGTAACTTTTCGCAAGTGCACTTATTTCAACTGATGGGTTAATAACGAAAAGATTTCACAATTGTCAATACGCTTTTTGATCGTAAAAAAAAAATGTGTAAGAGGCTGACACTGGTCATATTTTTTTTTTTTTTTGAATGGGCACCTCGAGGCAAGTGGGCAACAGTAGTGGAAAGTAACGAAGTAGAATTACAATTGTTTCTGTTTTTTTTTTTTCTGTAATTTTATTTAGAATATATATCTGCAGAAACATTTTACTCCACTACATTTTATAGCACATATCTCAACCTTCCAGTCAGTTACACTTCTACTTGGCGATGTATTTTTACAGTCGCATGAGTAGTTCCACGAAGCACTAAAAGAAGTCCTGCAGAAAGAAGGGAGAAAAATTCTCTGATTTATGCTGAACCGAGTCAAGACACGCCCCACAGGACTACTGCGCATGCACTGCGCTTTGTTTCTGAATTGTAACGTATCTTAGCTAATGTTGCAACTTATACTGATATTCAGTGCAAGTATACAAAAGCGTTATTATGGCTATGTTTGCTATTTGCGAATGAACATATTGTTAAGTCTGTGCACTGTTGACCTTTGAGGAGAGATGCGCTGTATATTACAACGCTACAAGACGTTAAAATGTGTTGATTTTTTCAGTATTAAACGTAAAGGTATTTTTTTTCTAAACGAATGCCGTCTTGGGCATTACGCTGTACCTTTAATTCTGGTTAATAGTGCTACCTTCTGATTTGATTAAACAATACGTAAAGTTGAGTGATGTTTAACATTGCTCTTCCTGAATACTGTGTAACTTTGACATTTAATTAGTTATGTTCATATATGTATTACATCGGTGTTCATGCACTTATTGTATTCATTCATTTCTGTTTAGATACCACACATGTATACAAATCTATCAAAGTACCTGAAGCAAGCTGGTGAAGGGTGTTATCTACTCTCTGGTGTAGGTGCGGTTCTTTCTAAACGAAGAATTAGGCCAGCAAGTGTACACTCAGCACAGTAACGTACAACTGTCTCTCACAGTGGGGATCGATTGGCGAACACAAACAAATCGATTCAGCATTGCGCTCCTCGTGAGTGCTAAACTTGCGATCCCGCTACGCCAGCCTCATTCGTTTTTAATGCTTCAATGGATCGCCGTCATGTCTGTGGTTGGTCCACTTTATTATGTGGTAAAATGAGCCAGTCTGTCCAAGCATGAATTCACCTATCGAATGACAAAAGCCCGATATTAGTGAAACAAAACCGTTGACGCATCACAGAGATTTCCTTTCACTAATCTAATCTGGTCGAATCTAATCTAATGTAAATTTATAATTATTCCCACCCTCCATTTGACAACCAGTAAAACACTCAAGTGCTGTCATTCTTCTCATCTTAAGACCGGGACAGAGGAGGAGAAAACAGATGAGCTTGTGAAATGAAGGACCGTGGAGCTGGTTTGATCGAAATGGAAAAAGCCAATGTGGCTTAAGAATTTGATGACTTTTGGGGTTTTGTGAGGGGTAAGACAATCAAGTCAGGATGGGGAGCATGCACTGGTACAGCGCATTACCACACCCACCATACGACGAAACAGCACGGGATCCCGGTTGGCAACCCCCCAGGCGGACATGCGGTCCAGTCCCACCCTCCAGAAATGACCAATCTGTCGCAGCCAGGTGTTACGTGGGTGAACCCTTGGCCTAGTCCAGCCACTCAAGTCCTCAATAAGGATCACCCTCTGGTAATTGCGTCACATGGCCATAGTGTCTACCTCAGTGAGGACTTCACTTGAACACTTAACACCAAACAGCTGGTCAAGAGGGCCAAACAGCAGCTGGACTTTCTGAGGAAGCGGAGGAAGTTTGGTATGTCGACTAAGATCCTCAGCAACTTTTACAGCTGCATTGTTGAGAGCATCTTGACCAGCTGCATCACTGTGTGGTACGGCACCACTACTGCTATGGACCGCAGATGCCTGCAGAGAGTGGGACAGACTGATGAGAAGATCACCAGGACCCCACTGCCCTCTCTGCAGAGCATCTACAACTGCAGAGTCCAGGAGATCTGCCTCGACTCACCCCCAACACAAACTGTTCACACTTCAACCCTCAGGCAGGAGGTATAGAAGTATGAAATGAGGGCTTCCAGGCTAAAGAAATTTCCCCAATTTGCCTCCTAAATAACTGACTGGAGTTTATAACCGCGGTCCACCTCATTCTATCGACCTCACACAACTGTGTTTGACTTGTCCATCACACACCTACCTGCACATTACACTTTATACTTCTATTCTGTTTTTATACTTTACGCTGCCTCTGTTACTTATTATCTATCTGCTGCTTATTATTTATGTTTATCTTTATATGTTGGTTCTGTTATTTGGTGCGGACAGCAAAGAAAGAATTTCATTATACTGGGAAATGTGTTTCCTTACTGTGCACATGACAATAAACTTTGAACTTGAACTAGTGATGTAAGCTCCCTTACAATGCAGGTCATGTGCCTCATTCGGGACTCCAGGAGCAACAGAAATTCAAACCAGTGGGACCCAAAGATTCTCTGAAGAGACACACATGACGGAGTCAGTCTTCATCTCAGGTCACCAGATATCGTCATGTCTGACAAACAGGGAGCACCAGGACTCTAAAGACTTGGACCTTCATCATTTTTCAGATATAAGGAGAACCACACACCACTTTCCAGTCACCTCATGGCCCCCCCATGCTCTCTTCAATCCATCTACTGACTTCATAGGAAGAGTCACCAGAGATATGAATGTCACTGCTGAGGTAAGTAAACCTCTCGATGAGGTCGACACTCTCTCCGCAGACACACTGCTGATGCCCATGCCCAAGAAGTCATTAAAGGCTGTTTGTTTTTTATCAGGACCCTCACAAGGCCAGACACTCAGACTCCTCACACAGTCTCTTGATTGCACCGATCAGAGCCTTCATTGACTCTGTGAATAATCACAGCATTATTAACAAAGTCAAGATCAGTGAATCTTTCTTCACCAACAGATGCCCCCCATTCGCTGGACCCTACGACACTATGCAACACTCAGTCCATGCAAGCACTGAACAGAGTAAGAGCAGAACACACCGCTGATGGACCCCAGAATCACCTGAGAGGGTCTGCCCCCTCTCTGCACAGCACTCACAGTACCAGTGTACAGGCCGGCCAAAATATCCGACAACCTTGAGAGGATCCCGTGAAGTCTCATGATGTCCCACAGGGCAGCTTGATCAACTGACTCAAACACTTTATGAAAATCGACAAAGGCTGTAAAGAAACTCTGTTGATATTGGTGTTTGCGCTCCATGAGAACCCTCAGTGCCAGGATGCAGTCGATGGTAGACTTCTTAGGCGTCAAACCAGACTGCTCCGGTCGCTGGTAGGTGAGCAAGTGATCACTGATCCTATTGAGGATGACCCTAACAAGGACGTTACCTGGCACTGAGAGCAGTGTTTTCATCCTGTAGTTGCTGCAATCCAGGCGATCACCCTTCCCTTTCCAGATAGGGATGACAAGTCCCGTTTTCCAGTCACGTGGGATGAGGTCCATCTCCAAAATGGAAGGAAAGATTATTTGCAATGCCAGGAGGACAGCTGGCCACCAGCCTGGAGAAGTTCACCCACAGATACCACAGAACCCTGCAGCCTTCCCTTCCCTCAGCTGGTCCACCACCTTTGCAATTTCAGTGAGGCTGGGAGGTTCACAGCTAATTGGAGGATCAGCTTCAAGAACCGCAGACCTAGAGATGTCCAACATCCTCATGGGAGGATCAGCTCATCACTGATCTAATCTATGCAAATCTAGTCTAATATAATATAATATAATATAATATAATATAATATAATATAATATAATTATTTCCTTCTTCCTTCTGAAACAAGTAAAACACTCAAGTGTGTAAGACAATGAGGATATCATATACAGTCATATGAAAAAGTTTGGGACCCTCTTAATTCTTTAATTTTTGTTTCTCATTGGCTGAGCTTTCAAAGTAGCAACTTCCTTTTAATATCTGACATGCCTTATGGAAACAGGAGTATTTCAGCAGTGACATTATGTTTATTGGATTAACAAAAAATATGCAATATGCATCATAACAAAATTAGATAGGGGCATAAATGTGGGCACCCAACAGAGATATGACATCAATACTTAGTTGAGCCTCCAAGCAAGACCAAGGAACTGGTAGTGGATTTTAGGAGGCCCAAGCCCCTCCTGGACCCCGTGATCATCAGAGGTGACTGTGCAGCGGGTGCTGACCTATAAATACTTGGGAGTGCAGCTGGATGATAAATTGGACTGGACTGCCAATACTGATATTCTGTGTAAGAAAGGTCAGAGCCGACTATACTTCCTTAGAAGGTTGGCGTCCTTCAACATCTGAAATAAGATGCTGCAGATGTTCTACCAGGTGGTTGTGGTGGGGAGGCAGCAAAAAGATGAAGGACGCCTCACACCTGGACAGACTTGTTAGGAAGGCAGGCTCTATTGTAGGAATGAAGCTGGACAGGTTGACATCTGTAGCAGAGCGAAGGGCGCTAAGCAGGATCCTGTCATTCATAGAGAATCCACTGCATCCACTGAACAGGATCATCTCCAGACAGAGGAGCAGCTTCAGTGACAGACTGAGGAGACCCCACACTATGTGAATCTTAACATCTGCTGTCTTGTCTGAAGTCTTTGTCCACATAACTGGTTATGAACCAGCTTTATT
This sequence comes from Polypterus senegalus, assembly GCF_016835505.1. Taxonomy (NCBI): domain Eukaryota; kingdom Metazoa; phylum Chordata; class Cladistia; order Polypteriformes; family Polypteridae; genus Polypterus; species Polypterus senegalus. The sequence continues at coordinate 238,573,935 of NC_053157.1, read as the reverse complement.
TTGCAGAGTCACAGTGAGAAGAGATTCAGAAAAGCAGACAATAAATATACATGACAGCGTCAGGGCTCTTCTGAACCCCATCTGTTGGGTGGGGAAAGTTTATATACCCCTAGAATGCGTGATTTAATATCATTATGAAATATAACAGTCAACACGTTTATAAACAATCCTTGAGCCCCTTCAACGTCCCTTGCAAAACTTGATTTCTTGGCCCCGTTTGTTATGGCGTTCAGATGTAAGCTAAGGGAAAACGTGATAAGGCAGAATCAGGTGTGGAATGCTCAGACATTAAGTCCTTTGGACAAATATTTTTCTGTTTTGCTCAGCAAAGCATGCTTTTACATAGTGTATGGTGTGGACTTGACCCGGACACAGATAGGCGGACATGTTGTACTTCACCACCACACGTGTTTTATTTACAGTTATTTACAAATATTTAGTCACTCAGACTCAGTTCAAATAAGTGCACAAACCCCAATACTCAGTCCTGGACTCACAATGCCTTTCTTCGGGCCGCCTCCACACGTCTCTGGTGCCTTGTCCTGCTTCCACCCGACTCCAGCCATGATTGAAGGGAGACGGCCCCTTTTATATACTCCCGGACAAGCTCCAGGTGGTTCCCGGCATTCCCCTCTTGGCCACGCCACAGCGTGACGGAAATGCCGGCTGTTCTCCCGGCAGCTCCTCGGGTGTCCTCCTAAATCTTACCCCTTCCCTACCTGGTGTGGCGGAAGTGCTGAGGTCACAAGTCCCCAAGGCATTGCAGGCGCTCCTGGCGGTGACCACGGGCCTCTATAGGTGGGGCCCACAAAGCAACAAGGAAGGCGGCCCCCGTGATCCCAGATGGGCACACGCCCACTTCGGTCCTCCAAGGCGTCCCGGCCGGATCGCCCCTGGCATCCGCACAATGGTTTTGTAAAGCTTACTTCTCAGACATGAATTAGTAAAAGGAAACGAAGAGAATATCTCATCTTCCACCCTGGGGTTGTAAACGCTAACATTATTCAAAGTTATTGTCTCTTTTTACATGCATTTTTATTACTCTTTAATTTAATATTGTTTTTCTTTTTTGTATCAGTATACTGCTGCTGGATTATGTGAATATCCTCTTGATTAATAAAGTATCTATCTATCTATCTATCTATCTATCTATCTATCTATCTATCTATCTATCTATCTATCTATCTATCTTATAGTGCCTTTCTATCTATCTATCTATCTATCTATCTATCTTTTACCTCTCGATGCTGTCCTCCTATAGCCTGTGATGAGTGTCTGGATGCTGGATGGAGGTATTTCTGACCATTCTTCATACAATCTCCAGTTCACTTCAATTTGATGGCTGCCAAGCATGGACAGCCTGCTTCAAATCATCCCATAGATTGTCGATGATCTTCAAGTCAGGGGACTGTGATGGCCATTCTAGAACATTGTACTTCTCCCTATGTATGAATGCCTTTGTAGATTTCAAACTGTGTTTTGGGTCATAGTCTTGTTGGAATATCCATCCCTGCATAACTTCAACTTTGTGACTGATGCTTTATCCTGAAGAATTTTTTGAAATTGGGTTGAATTCATCCGACCCTCGACTCTAAAAAGGGCCCCAGTCCCTGAACTAGCCACACAGCCCCACAAAAAGATGGAACCTCCACCAAATTTGACAGGAGGTAGCAGGTGTTTTTCTTGGAATGTGTTGTTCTTCATCCACCATGCATAGCATTATTTGTTCTGATCAGATAACTCCATTTTTGTCTCATCAGTCTAAAGCACTTTGTTCCAAAATGAATCTGGTTTGTCTAATTGAGCATTTGATACAACAAGTGACTCTGTTTGTGGTGCAAGTGCAGAAAGGGCTTCTTTCTCATCACCCTGCCATACAGATGTTTTTGTATAAATTGTGCTGAGTTGTAGAACGATGAACAGACACACCATCTGCAGCTAGATGTTCTTGCAGGTCTTTGGAGGTGATCTGTGGGTTGTCTGTAACCATTCTCATAATCCTCTGCATATGCCACTCGTGTATTTGTCTTGGCCTGCCAGACCTGCTAGGTTGGTTTAACATCAACTTTGCCTGTGGCCTTCCATTTCCTGATTCCATTCCTTACACTTGAAACTGACAGTTTAAACCTCTGAGATGGCTTTTTGTAGCCTTCCCCTAAAACAGGAGACTAAAGAATCTTTGTTTTCAGATCTTTGGAGAGTGACTTTGAGGATCCCATGTTGTCTGTCACTCTTCAGAGAAGAGTCAAAGAATTATAAAAAAACATTAACAAGACCTACTGAGATGATTAAAGGATCACCCCCTAATGCCAATGTCATTTTGTTGACCCCTTTTGCTTTAATGCCAGCCCCGGGTCTGTTGAATCTTCTCATCAGCTTTACACTCCTAGATTGAGCCTACTCGATATTTGCCCCAACATCTTCTTTACAGTTGAACTGTTCAAGTTCACCACATTAGATGGTGAGCGTTGGTGGTCTGCTATCTTCAGATCTTTCCACAGATTTTCAGTGTGATTTAGGTGCTTTTATGCGTTCCTAAGATAATGACGCAAACTCCGAGGTGATCGAGCTTTTCCAGTTGCAGCTCCAAAACTCGGGAATGATTTGCCGTAGCACTTTAAGGCAGGCTGTGTCACTCGCTGTCTTTAAATCTTATTTAAAACCGCACTTTTACCCCCTGGCCTTTAACACAGTATGATATGTTGACTGTCTGTGTACTTTTTATTATGAATCTCCTCAGCTCTTATGTATTTATGTGTTTCTGTTTCTTTTACCCTTTGGTTATTGTTTGTCTGATATGTTGGGCTTTTATTGTACAGCACTTTGGTCAGCCTTGATGTTGTGTTTAAAGTGCTTTATAAATAAATAAATACATAAAATAAAACATGCTAGCTGGGCCGGCTCAAGACAGGCATATATGAGGGGGCTGACAGAAATATGAAGGGGGCACATGGTGGCGACGGAGACGGGAAAGGGGTGGTGGTGGTGGGGGTGGTGGGGGTCCTCTGGATAACTGTTTTCGTCATGTCATTGGATTGCACTTTGTCAGGCCTCTACCCTAAGACCTGTCCAACTTGGGTGTCCCACCTGAAGGCTAAGCTTCTGCTGGTGTGGCTCTTAGGGTCACCGAGGCATGAAAACCCCCTGACCACAATAAGGTGGCAATCCCTAAGGATGAAAACTGAAAAATAAAACAACAAAAAAATAAAATAAAATTTTCCTCATCAGATTAAAACAACTAAAAACATGACATTTATCTTAATTGGATGGCCTAAATCAAATATATTCGAACCCAACATAATCACTTCTCACTATTGCCATATTAGCAAAACTACAAAGGGTAGGCCAAGTTATAAAAAAAAAATCAATTCACTAAGTTTTGAAAAATAAAACTGAAAAATAGAAGAAAAAAATCTAATAAAATAAAGAATAAAATAAAATATCCATCCAGATCTTTACAACCAACAATTTAAAATTTATCTTAATTGGATGGCCTAATTCTCAAATAAATTTGCAAAATAAAGTAAGAATAAAATAAGACCTCTCAATATAGCCAATATTTAGAAAACTAAAAAGGAATGGCATAGTAATTAAAAAAAAATGTCTTTCCTACAATTCTCAAACTAATTTGTAGAACACAACAGATTAGAACAGAACATTTGAACTTTTTCTTCTTTTTTGTCTTTTTGTCTTGTTTTAAGCTTGTTTGTTTTACATCAACTGAACTCCATTTGCAACTGAACAGCTCCACTCTCCTTTCACTTCAATCCACTCTACAACAACAGTCTCCTATTTAACTTTGCAAAAACTCTTCCAAATTCATCCATAGCCAAGTTATTTGTTATGGACTTCTCATGGGCCAAAACCACTAAATTCCTCTTTCTTTTGTGTAACATGGTGCTAAATAGGGGTTAGGACCAGTGATAAAGTGGAGAAGGAACTCTCACACGATGCTGAAGACACACCAATGACCAGGGCTGTTACATGCAATTTATGCAACTCAGGGAAAGGGTTCCTTGTACTCCCATCACAGCCAGAGGGTGCAACAGGATGGGATCTAGAAATGTGATAGATTTGGGAGCAACACTAGATATGGCTCTCATCAGGTCAATATTCTTGTGTGAAAATCTAGTTTCTATTTCTGAAATGGCCTGTCAAGGATGTTGAGCAGGGATCTATTCAGAGACTGATGGGGGGAAATGGTAGGGTCACCAGAGTCTGTAGAGCCCAAAGTTGAGAGTACAACACTTTGACCCAGGTGTTTGCTCATTGTTCTCCTTCTCTTTGTTGGACGTGACTCATCCTCAGCATTAGATAGATAGATAGATAGATAGATAGATAGATAGATAGATAGATAGATAGATACTTTATTAATCCCAAGGGGGTTATTCATATAATCCATATTAGATGACACTCCCCAACAGTCATCCTCACGGATGTTTTTAAAGGAGTCCAGTGCTGCACTAAACCTCAGAAGCACTGCACAGATCAACTGACTGAGACTGTAGAATAGCATTTGCTGGTTTCAAGACACCAAGCACCCACTGGGAACTTTCCAATCTCAGACAAGTGATGCCTCTTAATTTGGCATAGCAGGCCTGATGCCTCGGTACAGGTCAACTGTATCATCACCATCCTCTATCATCTCAGATAAGATACTAAGGATTTCTTCTTGATTGTCTACAGTGCACCTTGTCACCTCATAGTGGCTTGTCCATCTGATCTCAAGCAGCTTTTTTAGACAAGATGCATCATGTTTATTGAGCACATAGTGGTGGTGAACAAAGTTGTAGACTGAACTAGATAGGCTAAAAAATCTTTTTTCACACGGCTCACTCTGCATGGCCTGCACAAGCACTAAGTGGAGTTGGTGGTTGTAGCAGTGGATGTATGGGACATATCTGTCAAGTCTCTTTTGGAGCAGAGCTTGTACCCCACCTCTAACCCCACTCATCACAGAAGCCCCATCATAACACTGGCTCAGTATACTGTCAGCACTGTAGCCAGCATCACAAAGGTGGAACAGGATCTCAGAGGTGATGTACTCTGCGTCAAGTTGTTGCAAGTCAAGCAACCCAATAAGATGCTCCTCTGGCATGGAATTTCTGACAAACCGTATTATCACAGACACATTTTCCACATTGCACCTATCCCTGGTCCCATCTCTTTTGAGGCAAAACCCTGCAGAATCAGCACTTTCATATTTTTTCCTGACCTCTCCAAGCACCATGTCAGCCAGTGTTTGGATAATTTCATTTTGGATATTCTTAGAAGTGTATTTTGCATTTTTGGGATACCCTATAGGAATGCTTGCTAGCTTTCATCCTTCTCTAAGGTATATTCCATCAGTTTTAGAAAAATACCTGAATTAATGTCATCATCATTACCCACTGCATCATGTCTCAAGGTTTCTGCAGTCCCACGGACCCACAACTCCATTACACAGAGAAACCTTATAGCACTACCAATAGTCTTGACATAGAAATGTTTTTTTTTTTCAAGTTGTGTTTTACCCACCAACATTGAATCCAGTCAGTCGTCCCCCCACCCCGTCACTCTCTGCTTTTATGCTCAGTCCAGATGGTTGAAGCATGCACATGGTTGTGGCTGGACACATGCCTCTGTAGCTCCTTATCTCGATCAAGTGTTGCTTTCCAGTTGTTAAAACCAGTTAAGGTAAAAACTACATAGTTGTTGTTAATTATCTCATGAGTCGCTATGATTTTGACAGATCTGCTGCTTCCTCAAAGCTACCTGCTGTTACGCAGCTCATTTTGCTCTGCCCCGCCTACTGAGAAACCTGACACCGGGTCATTTGCATACTAACAGTGATTGGATGTTTAGCTGGGGAGGGTGAGTGAGGGAGATCTCTGCCAAGTGCTGTGAGAGCTGCAGACAAACAGAGCACAGAGGGAAAGAGCAAACAAGAGGTGAAACCTGTCATCTCATTTGTGTCTTTTCCAGTGGATTTTTCAGCTACTGTAGTAAATCTTGTCCATATTAAGTTTGTAGGTAATCTATTATTTTCTTTCTCAATTTCTAAAAGTTTGATTTAAGGGGGCAGGACATTTGTTTAAGGGGGCATTGCCCCCTCTTGCCCCAGCGTAGAGCCGGCCCCGATTGACTATAAATAAATCTGAAACAATGGGACTCTCAAAAAGCAGCAAGAGGAGTGTTGGCTGAGGCTCGGAGCCACTGGGAGTTCCTAATGCACTCACTTGGACTGAAGAGACCGCAATCTGTTCAAACCTCCCTTCAAACTAGTATGGAGTAGCCCTTTGCTGTTCCATGACTTACTAGGCAGACCTGATTACTGCTACCTGAAAAACAGTGTACACTTTGTAGTTTAAGTGGAATGTGGTATCACCATTTGAGATTTTACACTTAATTTGCAGACACCTTTTTCTCAAACGCCAGTTCAGGTTTCATAAGATTGCTAAAATTGGTCTTCCATTGAAATGCCGCCTCTGAATCTTCTACAGAGAAGACTGCATGCAGAGTCGATATCACTGATCAAGACATATCGACAGCCCAGAGACTTCTGGATCTTAATTCATTTACCACTATGGTCAGTGAGAAAAATGACCATAACTCTACCTGTGTATCAGTTATGGACCAAAAGGCTTGGCTTATGAACCCAAGAAGCCCAAGTCAACTGCATGCTTTATAACCCAACTCCAGTATTAGTTCTGTTCCTTCTGCTTCACTAAATGTCTGCTTGGACTTTTGCTCTTTAGTACCAACCTTACTGTACAGGATGGCCGTTAACAAAAGCCTGAAGAGACCCTTTCACTGTCAAGGGTATTCCTGTGCTGGCCAGTATGATGATGGTGCCAAGTTGAATCCAACCTCAGTAGGAAACACAAAAAGATTACAGAAAAGCAATTCTTTCTTCCAGCAGACTATGTAACATATGAGGAGCATTCAGATGGGAAATCTTGGAGTGTAACTGCAGTACAACCAGCGAACACGCAGGTATGACCAAACACCCAAACCCACAATGCAACAGAGCCCCTGATCAAAGACAAGGCAATTTTTCCTCCTTCTCAGTGTCAAAGACCACGTGGTGCTCTATAAACGAATGGAGGTGATGCATTTTCCTGTCTAATCAAAGGACAAAAATAAGCACTCCAGATATAATTTTGGTTGCAAGACAGTTTGCAACATCAGTTTGTTCGCTTTACCCCAAGCAATCTAAATTTAAGTGGTTTTGGGTTTCTTCCAAATTTATTCTGTGGATACACAATCAGAGAGTGGGACAGGTGCTAGTAGTGGAAACAAGCGCTTATAACCAATATAGAAACTTAAAAGCACATTTGACAGGCCCCTTAACATATAAATGTAAAATGCTCTTGAAAGAAGTGTTTTTTGTTAAGTGCTGGCGTGATTTTGGTGCATATGAGGTGCGCATGAGCAAGATTTTTTTTTTTTTTTAATATAATAAAAAGTAGACTGCATGCCCGTTTTTTTTTTTTTAACCCTGAACAAGAAGCTTTAGAGAGTTTTGTTATTCTTCCGACATCAGTATATTACCCAAGCGTACGCTGTTAAAAGATTTCTTACTATTGCAATGACATTTGGTCTTCATCTCAACACCCACAAAAAAAACAAACAACATTTAAAAGCTCATCTGGAATGAGTTTGAGAAATTCTTAAGACGGGGTCCTCAATCACGGAGGGCTGCTGTGGCTGCAGGTTTTATTCCGTCTACCATCATGTACAGGTCGGGTCTTGAAACCCGAAAAGTCGATCATATCAGACCGACTTGTACGCCCGTTCAAAAATGCGACGCAATTAATTTTCTTTTACATGTTCTTGCCTCCTTCAATCTCACATCAGTTTCTCAGACACATTGAATTTGTTGCAGCAGCGTAGTTGCCAATTTCTTTCCCGTACTTCAACGTTTAATTTAAAACCAGCTTTATATTTTCTTCTGATCGGACGTTTCATCGTAGATAAGGGATGCTCTTACGTTGAAGGTGCGAGATACACACATAAAAAAGAAAAGTGCAAACGTCGCTTTGGAGTAGTTTGGGTATTACCGTGTGGTCACGTGGGCACAGAAGAGCGAGATTAGGCGCTGACGCTGATATAGCGCATTACGCACCCACATAAAGGCGCAAAGTGCTCCGTTACCTCTCAGGTGGGCGTTAGCATATCGTAATCTCTTGGACCAATAGAGAGCGAGCTTTCCGCATTCGATTATACGAGCGACATTATAAAATAGTAGAAATTGTACGATAAAAATCAAGCTCTGACTTATCCACGGGAGAACTTGTCCGCGTACGGTAATTAGAAAGCAGTCCATGCGGATGATGAAACTTGGTATTGAACTATTTAGCTTTTTAATGCTTGCATTCATCCAAGAGCAATTGTACTTGCACTGTAGAGAGTGTCCTTCAAAGAGAACATATCCATGTGTTTTACGGACCAGAACAGATTTAAACTTATTGGCCCACAATTCCTCTCATTCATTTCTAAACTTTTTTTTTTTTTAAATCACCGATAGTTCATGGCAAGTACGTGAGCTGGAGAGCTGCTGCATGGTTTATTGGTTATCTTCATCTCATTAATGAATGTCTGATAAAGATATCGGGCAACAATTAAAACTTAATGCTGCTGCTTAAATCTAATGGCAATTAGGATTTGTGAACGGTAACAGGCAAGGGAACTAAAATTAAGATCCAAAACATTGCTTTGTTAGTACAAAGGTTCTAATGAAGAAATCGGTTAGAAGTGAAAACCTGCAACCATAACAGACCCCCAGGACTGTAATTGAGGACCCTGATCTACAATAACTAAAATTTGTCTTTGTTGAATAAAAGGCACCAACAAGGCAATTACACCAACATTCATCAGTAGCAAGGACCAAGTTCTAGTTTGGACCCTGGTTGGAATGAAAGCCTTTTGCCAATTCAGCCCTCCAGGACCACAATTGAGTACCGCTGCTTTACGTCATAAATTCAAAACCTGTACCTCTTACAATACAACAGAATCCTTGTTACAAGGAACCTATACTTTGTTGTTGCACCAGTTGGTGTTATTTAATGAAATCCCAGAAACTAGAAGAGAAAAAAATAATTATTTATATATAAAAATAATTTATTTAATAACTTCTCCAAAA